>NC_088409.1:4667372-4817090 GCF_034236695.1 Oncorhynchus nerka | reverse complement strand
ACTAGATACCACTCCATGTCAACCATAGATATCAGACCCTCATGTCAACTATAGAATATCAGACCACTAGATACCACTCCATGTCAACTATAGATATCAGACCACTAGATACCACTCCATGTCAACATAGATATCAACTCCATAGATATCAGACCACTAGATACCACTCCATGTCAACTATAGATATCAGACCACTAGATACCACTCCATGTCAACTATAGATATCAGACCACTAGATACCACTAGATACCACTCCATGTCAACTATAGATATCAGACCACTAGATACCACTCCATGTCAACCATAAATATCAGACCAATAGAATATCAGACCACTAGATACCACCTCATGTCAACTATAGATATCAGATCATACACTCCTGTCAACTATAGATATCAGACCACTAGATACCACTCCATGTCAACCATAGATATCAGACCACTAGATACCACTCCATGTCAACTATAGATATCAGACCACTAGATACCACTCCATGTCAACTATAGATATCAGACCACTAGATACCACCTCATGTCAACTATAGATATCAGACCACTAGATAACACTCCATGTCAACTATAGATATCAGACCACTAGATACCACTCCATGTCAACTATAGATATCAGACCACTAGATACCATTCCATGTCAACTATAGATATCAGACCACTAGATACCATTCCATGTCAACTATAGATATCAGACCACTAGAATATCAGACCACTAGATACCATTTCATGTCAACCATAGATATCAGACCACTAGATACCATTCCATGTCATCTATAGATATCAGACCACTAGAATATCAGACCACTAGATACCACTCCATGTCAACTATAGATATCAGACCACTAGATACCACTCCATGTCAACTATAGATATCAGACCACTAGATACCACTCCATGTCAACTATAGATATCAGACCACTAGAATATCAGACCACTAGATACCACTCCATGTCAACCATAGATATCAGACCACTAGAATATCAGACCACATGTCAACTATAGATACCACTACCCATGTCAACCATAGATATCAGACCACTCAGAATATCAGACCACTAGATACCACTCCATGTCAACTATAGATATCAGACCACTAGATACCACTCCATGTCAACGATAGATATCAGACCTCTACAATATCAGACCACTAGATACCACTACAAGTCAACTATAGATATCAGACCACTAGATACCACTCCATGTCAACTATAGATATCAGACCACTAGATACCATTCCATGTCAACTATAGATATCAGACCACTAGATACCATTCCATGTCAACTATAGATATCAGACCACTAGAATATCAGACCACTAGATACCACTCCATTTCATAGATATCAGACCACTAGATATCAGACCACTAGATACCACTCCATGTCAACTATAGATATACACTCATGTCAACAATATCAGACCACTAGATACCACTCCATGTCAACTATAGATATCAGACCACTAGATACCACTCCATGTCAACTATAGATATCAGACCACTAGATACCACTCCATGTCAACTATAGATATCAGACCACTAGATACCACTCCATCAGACCACTCAACTATAGATATCAGACCACTAGATACCACTCATGTCAACTATAGATATCAGACCACTAGATACCACATGTCACTATAGATATCAGACCACTAGATACCACTCCATGTCAACTATAGATATCAGACCACTAGATACCATTCCATGTCAACTATAGATATCAGACCACTAGATACCATTCCACTCCATAGATATCAGACCATAGATATCAGACCACTAGATACCATTTCATGTCAACCATAGATATCAGACCACTAGATACCATTCCATGTCACTATAGATATCAGACCACTAGATACCACTCCATGTCAACATAGATTTCAGACCTCTAGAACATCAGACCACTAGATACCACTCCATGTCAACACTCAGACCACATGTCAGACCACTAGAATATCAGACCACTAGATACCACTCCATGTCAACCATAGATTTCAGACCTCTACAATATCAGACCACTAAATACCACTCCTTGTCAACTATAGATATCAGACCACTAGATACCACTCCATGTCAACCATAGATATCAGACCACTAGATACCACTCCATGTCAACTATAGATATCAGACCACTAGATACCACTCCATGTCAACTATAGATATCAGACCACTAGATACCACTCCATGTCAACTATAGATATCAGACCACTAGATACCACTCCATGTCAACTATAGATATCAGACCACTAGATACCACTCCATGTCAACCATAAATATCAGACCAATAGAATATCAGACCACTAGATACCACCTCATGTCAACTATAGATATCATACCTCTACAATATCAGACCACTAGATACCACTCCATGTCAACAAAAATTTCAGACCACTAAAAACCACTGATTGCCAATTGAGCGATAGTTGAAGTGTTGATTTAACATCCTAACTCATAAAGCTGGGTTCTGGGTCCAGGTTATTGATGGGTTTATGGAGCATATGACCGTCCTATTGTCTAAATACAGCAGAGATGACCCTTCTCTCTGCTTTACAGATGAGATGACTGTCCTATTGACTGTCCTATTGACTGTCCTATTGACTGTCCTATGTCCTAGTCTGAATACTAGAGTCATGTCCTATTGACTGTCCTATGTCCTAGTCTGAATACTAGAGTCATGTCCTATTGACTATCCTATGTCCTAGTCTGAATACTAGAGTCATGTCCTATTGACTGTCCTATGTCCTAGTCTGAATACTAGAGTCATGTCCTATTGACTGTCCTATGTCCTAGTCTGAATACTAGAGTCATGTCCTATTGACTGTCCTATGTCCTATTGTCTGAATACTAGAGTCATGTCCTATTGACTGTCCTATGTCCTAGTCTGAATACTAGAGTCATGTCCTATTGACTGTCCTATGTCCTAGTCTGAATACTAGAGTCATGTCCTATTGACTGTCCTATGTCCTATTGTCTGAATACTAGAGTCATGTCCTATTGACTGTCCTATGTCCTAGTCTGAATACTAGAGTCATGTCCTATTGACTGTCCTATGTCCTAGTCTGAATACTAGAGTCATGTCCTATTGACTGTCCTATGTCCTATTGTCTGAATACTAGAGTCATGTCCTATTGACTGTCCTATGTCCTATTGTCTGAATACTAGAGTCATGTCCTATTGACTGTCCTATGTCCTATTGTCTGAATACTAGAGTCATGTCCTATTGACTGTCCTGTCCTCTATACTTCACAGTATATTGTCTCCTGTTAGTAACTAACCCTGCATGGTAACAGTGTCTGGTGGAATGAATCTCTCACAGCCTCTCATATTGAGACGGATAATATTGTCTCAACCTCTCAACACATTGTGGGATTTGCTGTTTCTCTGTCAAACAGATTAGATGAGATCACAATATGTTTGTCTTCCTTTGCCAACGGCTGAGTCTAATGCCAGCATTCAAACAGAAGCTGTTATGTGGACATAATACACATAATTCACATTCCTTCAATGGAATCTGACAGAATACAGTAGAACCAGGGATCATATACACACCACCCATCTCCTCTCACTGTAGTTAAGATGGTTCTGTCCCCATTCAGCAGAACCAGAGCTCATATACACACCACCCATCTCCTCTCACTGTAGTTAAGATGGTTCTGTCCCCATTCAGCAGTTACACAGCAGAACCAGGGATCATATACACACCACCCATCTCCTCTCACTGTAGTTAAGATGGTTCTGTCCCCATTCAGCAGAACCAGAGCTCATATACACACCACCCATCTCCTCTCGCTGTAGTTAAGATGGTTCTGTCCCCATTCAGCAGAACCAGAGCTCATATACACACCACCCATCTCCTCTCACTGTAGTTAAGATGGTTCTGTCCCCATTCAGCAGAACCAGAGCTCATATACACACCACCCATCTCCTCTCGCTGTAGTTAAGATGGTTCTGTCCCCATTCAGCAGTTACACAGCAGAACCAGGGATCATATACACAACACCCATCTCCTCTCACTGTAGTTAAGATGGTTCTGTCCCCATTCAGCAGAACCAGAGCTCATATACACACCACCCATCTCCTCTCGCTGTAGTTAAGATGGTTCTGTCCCCATTCAGCAGAACCAGAGATCATATACACACCACCCATCTCCTCTCGCTGTAGTTAAGATGGTTCTGTCCCAATTCATCAGAACCAGAGCTCATATACACACCACCCATCTCCTCTCACTGTAGTTAAGTTAGTTCTGTCCCCATTCAGCAGAACCAGGGATCAAATACACACCACCCATCTCCTCTCACTGTAGTTAAGATGGTTCTGTCCCCATTCAGCAGAACCAGAGCTCATATACACACCACCCATCTCCTCTCGCTGTAGTTAAGATGGTTCTGTCCCCATTCAGCAGTTACACAGCAGAACCAGGGATCATATACACACCACCCATCTCCTCTCACTGTAGTTAAGATGGTTCTGTCCCAATTCAGCAGAACCAGGGATCATATACACACCACCCATCTCCTCTCACTGTAGTTAATATGGTTCTGTCCCAATTCATCAGAACCAGGGATCATATACACACCACCCATCTCCTCTGACTGTAGTTAAGATGGTTCTGTCCCAATTCATCAGAACCAGGGATCATATACACACCACCCATCTCCTCTCACTGTAGTTAAGATGGTTCTGTCCCCATTCAGCAGAACCAGGGATCATATACACACCACCCATCTCCTCTCGCTGTAGTTAAGTTGGTTCTGTCCCCATTCAGCAGAACCAGAGATCATATACACACCACCCATCTCCTCTCGCTGTAGTTAAGATGGTTCTGTCCCCATTCAGTAGAACCAGAGATCATATACACACCACCCATCTCCTCTCGCTGTAGTTAAGATGGTTCTGTCCCCATTCAGTAGAACCAGAGATCATATACACACCACCCATCTCCTCTCGCTGTAGTTAAGATGGTTCTGTCCCCATTCAGCAGTTACACAGCAGAACCAGGGATCATATACACACCACCCATCTCCTCTCGCTGTAGTTAAGATGGTTCTGTCCCCATTCAGCAGTTACACAGCCCCGCCAGTGGAAACACCGCACTATCTTTCTAATGGCGTTAATTCTAGCCCTGGTCCTCTGTAGTATTACCAGTCCATCCAAGCACAGATTAGGGCTGTATGCTGAAACATACTTGTCACTGAATCAGCTTAAACTTTGCTCAGCAAGCATGTGAGAGGGTGATAACAGGCGTCTGATGTTTGCATTGTTGGGGGTTAGGGCTCTTCTCTGCCCTGGTCCTCTAGATCATAGGCTCTCTCTGTGAGTTTGGCTGTTTAAGGAGCTGTTTGCTCAGTGCACAGGGAACACACGGGGAACAAATAACATTCTAGAAACATATTCCCTGTCCCTAAACACCACTATATCCAAATGATATGTCACATGTACATGTACTATCCTCCTGGTCTGTGTCTCTCTATACCAGTATGCAGTCCAGGTTGGTGCCATTAAGTTGAACTGCATATTCCCTGTTACTGTCCACCCTGTTCGGGTGGCGCTCGGCGGTCGTCATCGCTGGTCTACTAGCTGCCACCGATCCCTTTTCTTTTTAGTTTGGTTTTGTCTGTCCTGTGTTCACCTGTGTCTAGTTTAGGTTAATCAGTGGGGTATTTAGTCTCACCCTATCTGCTAGGTTTTGTCTGTCCTGTGTTCACCTGTGTCTAGTTTAGGTTAATCAGTGGGGTATTTAGTCTCGCCCTATCCGCTAGGTTTTGTCTGTCCTGTGTTCACCTGTGTCTAGTTTAGGTTAATCAGTGGGGTATTTAGTCTTGCCCTATCCGCTAGGTTTTGTCTGTCCTGTGTTCACCTGTGTCTAGTTTAGGTTCATCCGTGGGGTATTTAGTCTTGCCCTATCCGCTAGGTTTTGTCTGTCCTGTGTTCACCTGTGTCTAGTTTAGGTTAATCCGTGGGGTATTTAGTCTCGCCCTATCCGCTAGGTTTTGTCTGTCCTGTGTTCACCTGTGTCTAGTTTAGGTTAATCAGTGGGGTATTTAGTCTCGCCCTATCCGCTAGGTTTTGTCTGTCCTGTGTTCACCTGTGTCTAGTTTAGGTTAATCAGTGGGGTATTTAGTCTCGCCCTATCCGCTAGGTTTTGTCTGTCCTGTGTTCACCTGTGTCTAGTTTAGGTTAATCAGTGGGGTATTTAGTCTCGCCCTATCTGCTAGGTTTTGTCTGTCCTGTGTTCACCTGTGTCTAGTTTAGGTTAATCAGTGGGGTATTTAGTCTTGCCCTATCTGCTAGGTTTTGTCTGTCCTGTGTTCACCTGTGTCTAGTTTAGGTTAATCCGTGGGGTATTTAGTCTCGCCCTATCTGCTAGGTTTTGTCTGTCCTGTGTTCACCTGTGTTGAGTTTAGGTTAATCAGTGGGGTATTTAGTCTCGCCCTATCCGCTAGGTTTTGTCTGTCCTGTGTTCACCTGTGTCTAGTTTAGGTTAATCAGTGGGGTATTTAGTCTTGCCCTATCTGCTAGGTTTTGTCTGTCCTGTGTTCACCTGTGTCTAGTTTAGGTTAATCAGTGGGGTATTTAGTCTTGCCCTATCTGCTAGGTTTTGTCTGTCCTGTGTTCACCTGTGTCTAGTTTAGGTTAATCAGTGGGGTATTTAGTCTTGCCCTATCTGCTAGGTTTTGTGCGGGATTGTTTGTGTATCTGTCATTGGTATGGGTTGCATTTTGTTTGTTCTGTTAAACAGGTGTTTTCACGGGACTGTTTTCCCGCACGTTAGTTTAGTCAGTTTCCTCCGTGTTCGACTGGACTGCGTTCCTGTTTTTTTGTGGCTGCTGTTGTGGTCTGTTGATGGACAAGTAATAAAACGCCCTTCTTGCAATTCTTACTCTCCTGCGCCTGACTCCACACCCACCTCTCCTAGGGAAAATCTGACAGATGCATATTTTGTGCTTTTGTAGAATGATCAACTGAAATTGAATTGGTTTGGACATTGCTGTTTAAATGTAATATTCTCTAGAGAGGGAAAGGTGGATCTGGCAGCTGGGTCTAACTGAGTCCTGTAATACTGGAGTATTCATCTTCACTGGAACCAACAACTTGTGAGACAGACGAGTGGATCAGTCACCTCTATAGAGAAGAGAGGAGAGGAGAGGAGAGGAGAGGTGAAGATAGGAGGGTAGAGGAGAGGTGAAGAGAGGAGGGGAGGGGAGGAGGGGAGGGGAGGAGAGGAGAGTAGAGGTGAGGAGAGTAGAGATGAGGAGAGGAGGGTAGAGATGAGGAGAGGAGAGGAGAGGAGGGTAGAGGAGAGGAGGGTAGAGGTGAGGAGAGGGTAGAGGAGAGGAGGGTAGAGATGAGGAGGGTAGAGGTGAGGAGAGTAGAGGTGAAGAGAGGAGAGGAGGGTAGAGATGAGGAGAGGAGAGGAGGGTAGAGGAGAGGAGGGTAGAGATGAGGAGAGGGTAGAGGAGAGGAGGGTAGAGATGAGGAGGGTAGAGA
This sequence comes from Oncorhynchus nerka, assembly GCF_034236695.1. NCBI lineage: Eukaryota > Metazoa > Chordata > Actinopteri > Salmoniformes > Salmonidae > Oncorhynchus > Oncorhynchus nerka. Next base: position 4,809,592 of record NC_088409.1, on the reverse strand, counting down.
TGAGGAGAGGGTAGAGGAGAGGAGGGTAGAGATGAGGAGAGGAGAGTAGAGGTGAAGAGAGGAGAGGAGGGTAGAGGTGAAGAGAGGAGAGGAGGGTAGAGATGAGGAGAGGAGAGGAGGGTAGAGGTGAAGAGAGGAGAGGAGGGTAGAGGTGAAGAGAGGAGAGGAGGGTAGAGGTGAAGAGAGGAGAGGAGGGTAGAGATGAGGAGAGGAGAGGAGGGTAGAGGTGAAGAGAGGAGAGGAGGGTAGAGGTGAAGAGAGGAGAGGAGGGTAGAGGTGAAGAGAGGAGAGGAGGGTAGAGATGAGGAGAGGAGAGGAGAGGAGGGTAGAGGTGAAGAGAGGAGAGGAGGGTAGAGGTGAAGAGAGGAGAGGAGGGTAGAGGTGAAGAGGGTAGAGATGAGGAGAGGGTAGAGGAGAGGAGAGGAGAGGATGGTAGAGGTGAAGAGAGGAGAGGAGGGTAGAGATGAGGAGAGGAGAGGAGAGGAGGGTAGAGAGGAGAGGAGGAGAGGAGGGTAGAGATGAGGAGAGGGTAGAGGAGAGGAGGGTAGAGATGAGGAGGGTAGAGATGAGGAGAGGAGAGGAGGGTAGAGGTGAAGAGAGGAGAGGAGGGTAGAGATGAGGAGAGGAGAGGAGAGGAGGGTAGAGATGAGGAGAGGAGAGGAGGGTAGAGGTGAAGAGAGGAGAGGAGGGTAGAGATGAGGAGAGGAGAGGAGGGTAGAGATGAGGAGAGGAGAGGAGGGTAGAGGTGAGGAGAGGAGAGGAGAGGTGGGTAGAGATGAGGAGAGGAGAGGAGGGTAGAGATGAGGAGAGGAGAGGAGGGTAGAGGAGAGGAGGGTAGAGATGAGGAGAGGGTAGAGGAGAGGAGGGTAGAGATGAGGAGAGGAGAGGAGGGTAGAGGTGAAGAGAGGAGAGGAGGGTAGAGATGAGGAGAGGAGAGGAGAGGAGGGTAGAGATGAGGAGAGGAGAGGAGAGGAGGGTAGAGGAGAGGAGGGTAGAGATGAGGAGGGTAGAGATGAGGAGAGGAGAGGAGGGTAGAGGAGAGGAGGGTAGAGATGAGGAGGGTAGAGATGAGGAGAGGAGAGGAGAGGAGGAGAGGAGGGTAGAGATGAGGAGAGGGTAGAGGAGAGGAGGGTAGAGATGAGGAGGGTAGAGATGAGGAGAGGAGAGGAGAGGAGAGGAGGAGATGAGGGTAGAGATGAAGAGAGGAGAGGAGGGTAGAGATGAAGAGAGGAGAGGAAAAGAGAGGGGAGGAGGGTAGAGGTGACGAGAGGAGAGGAGAGGTGAAGAGAGGAGAGGAGGGTAGAGATGAAGAGAGGAGAGGAGAGGTGAAGAGAGGAGAGGTGAAGAGAGGAGAGGTGAAGAGAGGAGAGGAAATGAGAGGGGAGGAGGGTAGAGGTGAGGAGAGGAGAGGTGAAGAGAGGTGAGGAGAGGAGGAGAGGGGAGGAGAGATGAAGAGAGAGGAGGAGAGGGGGAGAAGTAAAGAGAGGGGAGGGGGAGAGGTGAAGAGAGGGGAGGGGGAGAGGTGAAGAGAGGTGAGGAGAGGGGGAGAGAGGAGAGGGGGAGAGTTGAAAAGAGGGGAGGAGAGGAGAGGTGAAGAGAGGAGAGGAAATGGGGAGGAGGAGTGGGGAGGATAGCCACGGACATGCTCATGAATATTATAATTACGGCGCTAGCTATATTCCATCACTACTTTGCCACTTGGCTTGGCTTTTTTACATTCATTGACATGCCACTGGCATATGACCCAGTACTCCACCACATCACAGAGCAGAGCAGAGGAGGGAGGGAGAGGAGGGACGTGGGAGGGCTGAGGACTTGGCACAATGAATTAAACATTAACCCTTTGTCTGTCTGCACTAAAGTCATCAAATTATCCCACTTCCAGCAGATCTGATTCCAGGACAGATTTATTCAAGCTTTAATTGTCTCTGTGATATCCAAGCTGAGAGGATCTCTGACTAGCACCAGCTGTTTGCTCTGACATAATGAGGTTAGGACTGGATAGTGCTAGTTCGAGCTGGGTGGAGCAGTGGTTCAACAGGGAGAAGTGAAGAGGAGGAGGCACCTGAGTGGTTCATTAATCAATCAATCAAATATATTTATAAAACCCTTTTTACATCGTCCGATATCACAAAGTGCAGTACAGAAACCTTGCCTAAAACCCCAAACAGCAAGCAATGCAGATGTAGCATGGTGGCTAGGAAAAACTCCCTAGAAAGGCTAGAACCTAGAAAGAAACCTAGAGTGGAACCAGGCTCTAAGAGGTGGCCAGTCCAGAATATGGCCAAGATATTCTAACGTTCATAGATGACCAGCCGAGTCAGACAATAATAATCACAGTGGTTGCAGAGGATGAAACAGGTCAGCACCTCAGTAGTAAATGTCAGTTGGCTTTTCACAGCCGATCATTCAGAGTATGAGACAGCAGGTGCGGTAGAGAGAGATTCCAAAACTGCTGGTCAGGGACAGGTAGCATGTCCAGTGAACAGGTCAGGGTTCCATAGTCGGAGGCAGAACAGTTGAAACTGGAGCAGCAGCACGACCAGGTGGACTGGGAACAACATGGAGTCATCAGGCCAGGTAGTCCTGAGGCATGGTCCTAGGGTTAAGGTCCCCGGACAGAAGAGAGAGAAAGAAAGAAAGAGAGAGATAGAGAAGGAGTAAGAGAAAGAGAGAGAATTAGAGGGAGCATACTTAAATTCACACATATATATATATATATTTATATACACAGTTGAAGTCAGAAGTTTACACACACTTAGGTTGGAGTCATTAAAACACATTTTTCAACCACTCTGTCACGAATATTACCGAAGGTGACTCCCCTTCTTGTTCGGTTGGCGCTCGGCGGTCGTCGTCGCCGGTCTACTAGCTATCGCTGATCCGTTGTTCTGTGTTCGTTTAGTTCTGTCTAATTGGTATCACCTGTTTCTTGTTTGGTTGTTAGGATAGGGTTATATATAGTCTGTTCAGCCCGCTTCTGTTTCGTGCGGGCTTGTTCTCCTGTTTCTTTGTTTGACTGTATTTTGTTTGCATTTGGGTTTCACGCTGTCCGTTTATATTTCTGTTCATTTGTGTTTCCACTTTTGTACATGTTATGTTTCCAGGACATTAAAGCGTGTTGTTTTTCCCACATCCTTTGCTCTCTGCGCCTGACTCCACACCTCTTCACTCATTTACACGTCACACACTCCACAAATGTATTGTTGACACACTGTAGTTTTGGAAAGTTGGTTAGGACATCTACTTTGTGAATGACTGTCACGCTCTGACCTTAGATATCTCTGTTTTCTTTATATTTTGGTTAGGTGTCACGATCTTCCTCCTCTTCATCTGAAGATGAGAAGCGAGAAGGATCAGAGGACCAAAATGCAGCATGGTATGTGGTCATGATGAATGTTTAATTAAAGATAGAACTGAACACTGAATACAAAAACAATAAACAAATAAAGACCGTGAAGCTATCATAAGGACTGTGCTGACACAAGCAACTAACATAGACATGTAACATAGAATGCCCACTCAGATCACACCCTGACCAAACAAAACATAGAAACATACAAAGCAAACTATGGTCAGGGTGTGCTAGTTTTTGTATGTCTAGGGGTTTTGTAGGTCTAGATATTTGTATGTCTATGGTGGCCTGATATGGTTCCCAATCAGAGGCAGCTGTTTATCGTTGTCTCTGATTGGGGATCATATTTAGGTAGCCATTTTCCCTTTTGTGTTTGTGGAATCTTGTCTATATGTAGTTGCCTGTCAGCACACATTTGTATAGCTTCACGGTTCGATTTGTTATTTTGTTAGTTTGTTTCAGTGTTCATTCTTTAACTAAATAAGAATGTACGAATATCACGCTGCGCCTTGGTCTCCTTCGTATAACGACCGTGTTAGAAGAACCCACCACAAAAGGGCCAAGCAGCGTGTTCAGGAGGAGCAGACATCATGGACACGGGACGAGATTTTGGACGGTAAAGGATCCTGGACGTGGGAGGAAATACCGGGTGTCTCCAGTTCGCATTCATAGCCCGGTGCGCTCTATTCCAGCTTCTCGCATTTGCCGAGCTAGAATGGGCATCCAGCCAGGACGGATGGTGCCGGTTCAGCGCTCCTGGTCTCCAGTACACCTCCTTGGACCAGGATATCCTGCGCCGGCTTTGCGTACTGTGTCTCCCACGCACCAGGTCTCCAGTGCGCCTCCAGAGTCCAGTAAGTTCTGTGCCTCCTCCCGCACTGGACTCTGGAAGCGCACTAGAGACCTGGTGCGTTGGACCAGTACAGGTGGCACCGGGCTGAAGACACGCACCACAGGGCGAGTGCGGGGGGGAGGCACAGGACGTACTGGACTGAGGAGGCGCACTGGAGGTCTGGTCCCACGCACCAGGCCTCAAGTGCGCCTCCAGAGCCCAGTACGTCCTGTGCCTGCTCCTCGCACTAAGGTGCGTGTCTTCAGCCCGGTACCACCAGTGCCGGCACCACGCACCAGATATCCAGTGCGCCTCCACAGTCTTTTTTTTCTTTATTTCTGCATTTTGTGTAGCACCTGCAGGGTTGAAATATGCTACCCTCTTTGTTTACTGTTGCGCATCAGATAATAGCTTCTTATGCTTTCCTCGAAAAGCCTTTTTAAAACCTGACATGCTGGCTGGATTCAAAACGAGTGTATCTTTAATTTAGTATCTTACATGTGTGATTTAATGAAGGTTAGATGTTTATATCATTTTATTTGAATTGCCGCGCTGCATTTTCCCTGGCTTTTGGCCAAGTGGGACGCAAGCGTCCCCTATACCATGAGATGTTAAGAAGTTAACCAACAATGCAGTTCAAGAAATAGAGTCAAGAAAATATTTACTACATAAACTAAATAAAATAGCAATAACGAGGCTATATACAGGGGTTGCCGGTACCGAGTCAATGTGCAGGACTTCAGGTTAGTCGATGTAATTAATACATGTACAGTACCAGTCGTTGGCCCGTCGTTGGAGGTTCCGGACTGTGGCCCGTCGTTGGAGGTTCCGGACTGTGGCCCGTCGTTGGAGGTTCCGGACTGTGGCCCGTCGTTGGAGGTTCCGGACTGTGGCCCGTCGTTGGAGGTTCCGGACTGTGGCCCGTCGTTGGAGGTTCCGGACTGTGGCCCATCGTTGGAGGTTCCAGACTGTGGCCCGTCGTTGGAGGTTCCGGACTGTGGCCCGTCGTTGGAGGTTCCGGACTGTGGCCCGTCGTTGGAGGTTCCGGACTGTGGCCCGTCGTTGGAGGTTCCGGACTGTGGACTGTCGTTGGAGGTTCCGGACTGTGGCAGGTCGTTGGAGGTTCCGGACTGTGGCAGGTCGTTGGAGGTTCAGGACTGTGGCCCGTCGTTGGAGGTTCCGGACTGTGGCCCGTCGTTGGAGGTTCCGGACTGTGGCCCGTCGTTGGACGTTCCGGACTGTGGCCCGTCGTTGGAGGTTCCGGACTGTGGCCCGCCGTTGGAGGTTCCGGACTGGCCCGTCGTTGGAGGTTCCGGACTGTGGCCCGTCGTTGGAGGTTCCGGACTGTGGACTGTCATTGGAGGTTCCGGACTGTGGACTGTCATTGGAGGTTCCGGACTGTGGCCCGTCGTTAGAGGTTCCGGACTGTGAAACGTCGCCGGAAGCTCTGGACTGGGAACTGTCGCCGTAAGCTCTGAACTGGAAACTGTCGTCGGAAGCTTTGGACTGGGAACTGTCGCCGGAAGCTCTGGACTGGGAACTGTCGCCGGAAGCTCTGGACTGGGAACTGTCGCCGGAAGCTCTGGACTGGGAACTGACGCCGGAAGCTCTGTACTAGGAACTGACGCTGGAAGCTCTGGACTGGGAACCTTCGCCGGAAGCTCTGGACTGATTCAAACAGTTTTAGAAAGTTCAGAGTGTTTTCTATCCAAATCTCCTAATAATATGCATATCTTATATTCTTGGCATGAGCAGCAGGAAGTTGAAATTGGGCACGCTATTTATCCAGCTACCTTTCTAAACATAGCCTATTTGTTCTATTTTTCAGTGTTCTATATATATATATATTGTAGTTGGCATACCTGTGTGATGTCTTATACTGAATTAATAAAAATGTATTCACCCTCATTGAGACTTACATTGATTTTAGACCTTCTGAATCAAACTGTAAGTGTTGTCTTGATGGAGAAAGTCTGCATGTTGTCAGATGTTTAAAACCTGTTAAGGATAGGCAGAATACTGCCCCCTTTGGATGAATTGCGTGCCCATAGTAAACTGAAAACAAATCTGTCTAATATTGCTAATATATGCATATAATAATTATTATTGGATAGAAAACACTCTAAAGCTTCTAAAACCGTTTGAATTATGTCTGTAAGTATAGCAGAACTCACAGGGCAGGCAATCTCCCAAACTATTTTTGGGAGCCTGAAACTTGGGGCAACTTTGACGTCATCACCCCCACCCTTCCCAACCAGCTATGGATCTGGAGACACTGTCTATGTCTTCCACTAGATGTCCTCATTCAATACAGCGTTTAATTGTGCAAATCCCGCGGGTTTTGACCCTTTGGGAGGCAAAAGACTGAGTGTCGCGAGAAAATACAAGGTCAGGAGAGCGCGCATTTTGCACTTTGTTCCAGAATGCCTGAGAGCAAGCAAGAATGTCCGATAGATTAGATAATTGTTTTGTACGTTTAGAACATCCTAAAGCTTAGTTTGACCAGTTTAGTCGACATATAATATGTAATTTTGAAGTTTTGATGCGCAACTGTTCGGGACCAGAAGTAATTTTTGGTAGCATTTCAGCTGGGACTTGCAGCATATGCATTAAGAAGCAGTGTATCTTTCTAACTATATGTAGAACGTGTATTTAGTCAAAGTTTATTATGTGTATTGCTGTTATCTGGCGTTATCTGGCGGAGTTATCTATAATTTCTCCGGACATTTTTTTGCATTTTCTGAACATGGTGTCAATGTAAACCAAGATTTATGGATATAAATTGCATATTATTGAAAAAACATAAATGTACTGTGTAACATGTCCTATTACTGTCATCTGATGAAGATTTTCAAAAGGTTAGTGAATTATTTTTCTTTTAATCCTGCGTTTGTGATTGCATCTTTTGTTCGACAAAATGGCCTGTGTCTTTGTGGTGGTTTGATATAAATACGTGCCATGTTTTCGCCGTAAAACATTTTAGAAATCTGACACGCTGGGTAGATGAACAAGGTGTTTATCTTTCATTTGAGCTATTGGACTTGTTAACCTCTTAGAGCCCCCCCTACCGGACCCGGTATCGTGACTACGGCTCAAGCTCATTAGCATAACGCACAATGCGAAAAAATATTCCAAAAAATATTTAACCTCCACACATTAACAAGTAAAAGAGCTCAAATGAAAGATAAACAAGTTGTTTATCTACCCAGCAAGTCAGATTTCTAAAATGTTTTACGGCGAAAACATAGCACATATTTATTTATATTAGATCACCACCGAAACAAAAGGCAAGCGGCGGCCATTTTGTCCCAGAAAAAATAAAATTTAAAAGTAGGATTAAAAAATAAATAATTCACTAACCTTTTGAAAATCTTCATCAGATGACAGTAATATTACATGTTACACAGTACATTTAATTTTTTTTCAATAATATGCTATATAATATCCATAAATCTCGGTTGACGACATTTAAAAAAAAAACATGCTACTCAAATGTCAGGAGAAATGTTGATAGCTCCGACAGATAACGTCAGATAACAAGCAATAAACATGACTAAATATACATGTTCTACATATATTTACAAAGATACACTTCTTCTTAATGCAACCGCTGTATTACATTCATTTTTAACGTTACAGACATCGTTCACTTGGCTATACTAGGAGTCGGCGCTCCGATATTAGCAGTACGTTTGGAGTCCACAGAAACCCAAAATAACCACATAAATATTCCCTTACCTTTGATGTTCTTCCATCAGAAGACGTAGAAGGAGTCATACTTACCCAATAAATCGTTTGGTTTCACGTTGCGTGTCCCTGTATTAGCATATGCTAACTGCTTCAGCTGAAATGCATCAAAAATGACTTCTGGTCCAGCACTCTTGCGCACCAAAACTTCCAATTAACATATTATATGTCGATTAAACTGGTCAAACGATGTGCAAAATCGAGCTTTATGCTGTTGTTAGCATGTAGAACAAAGGACAGCGCTAACAGACAAACCGGCTTCAAATGCTGCATGTTGGAAAAAGACGTACTCCAAATCGGCCACGCGCAATAGAGTGCCCGGTTTTGAGAGGGACACGCACAATTTCGCACGCCAAAGGTGCAGGGCTCCGTGTGATTCTCACAGTGAACGCACCATTTGAAAGCAGACATCGCGCTGAACAGATACAGACTGTTCCTGGATCCGTAGCTGCCTGGGAAGGGTGATGGCGATGACGTCAAAGTAGACCCAACTTTTCTATTGTTCACAGAGTGTTTGGGAGAATGGCTCTCCTGAGAGTTCTGCTTTACATACAGACATAATTTAAACGGTTTTAGAAACTTTAGAGTGTTTTCTATTCAATAATAATTTTTATATGCATATATTAGCAATTTTGGGAAAAAATATTTTCAGTTTACTATGGGTACGCATTTTCTCCAACAGGGGCAGTATAGAGCGAGAGTTCTAAGAGGTTTTAATGTGTGGAGGTTAAATATTTCTAAGAATATTTTTGCATTCTGTGCGCCACTTTTTCAGTTGAGCGGGGGGTGGGGGTGGTACCCCTTGGGGAACCTGTACCGTTAACAAGTTAAGGAGAAGTTGATCTAGTTCCATGCATAACACTTGTATTTTCATCAACATTTATGAACTGAATATGGTAAAAGGGCTTTTATTCTGCGCCATTGTCTTGAACGCCTTACAAAACACTTTTAGACTGGAAGAACTGATTGTTTTTTTAAATCACTGATGAATGATCTTGAGACTGATTCCCTGACATGTCAATGTTTTTAATTTGCTTTTTTGATTTTGTTATACTCTTTGTGAATTCTATGGTTTTTACTAGATTACTTGTGGTTTATCATGTTGTTTGTCTGTCAATTTTGTAATGGCTTGGTGGTGCCTATCTTGGCCAGTGCGCTCTTGAAAAAGGCTAGCATTTAAAAATCTCAATGACAGGATAACTACAGTATAATATAAAACAGTATAATATAATACAGTATAATATAATACAGTATACCATATTACATAAAGACCAATGACAGGATAGTATCACTATAATATAATACAGTATAATATAATACAGTATACCATATTACATAATGACAGGATAACTACAGTATAATATAATACAGTATGCCATATTACATAATGACAGGATAACTACAGTATAATATAATACAGTATAATATAATACAGTATATTATAATACAGTATAATATAATACAGTGTACCATATTACATAATGACAAGATAACTACAGGATAATATAATACAGTATAATATAATACAGTATAATATAATACAGTATACCATATTAAATAAAGACCAATGACAGGATAGTATCACTATGATATAATACAGTATAATATAATACAGTATAATATAATACAGTGTACCATATTACATAATGACAGGATAACTACAGTATAATATAATACAGTATAATATAATACAGTATACCATATTACATAATGACAGGATAACTACAGTATAATATAATACACTATAATACAATACAGTATAATATAATACAGTATAATATAATACAGTATACCATATTACATAATGACAGGATAACTACAGTATAATATAATACAGTATACCATATTACATAATGACAGGATAACTACAGTATAATATAATACAGTAACTTACTCTAGTAAAACTGACTATCCTACCGATCCTCGACTTCGGCGATGTCATCTACAAAATTGCTTCCAACACTCTACTCAGCAAACTGGATGCAGTTTATCACAGTGCCATCCGTTTTGTCACTAAAGCACCTTATACCACCCACCACTGCGACTTGTATGCTCGAGTCGGCTGGCCCTCGCTACATATTCGTCGCCAGACCCACTGGCTCCAGGTCATCTACAAGTCCATGCTAGGTAAAGCTCCGCCTTATCTCAGTTCACTGGTCACGATGGCAACACCCATCCGAGCACGCGCTCCAGCAGGTGCATCTCACTGATCATCCCTAAAGCCAACACCTCATTTGGCCGCCTTTCGTTCCAGTTCGCTGCAGCCTGTGAATGGAACGAATTGCAAAAATCGCTGGAGTTGGAGACTTTTATCTCCCTCACCAACTTTAAACATCTGCTATCTGAGCAGCTAACCGATCGCTGCAGCTGTACATAGTCTATTGGTAAATAGCCCAGCCATTTTACCTACCTCATTCTCCATACTGTTTTTATTTATTTACTTTTCTGCTCTTTTGCACACCAATATCTCTACCTGTCAATGACCATCTGATCATTTATCACTCCAGTGTTAATCTGCAAAATTGTAATTATTCGCCTACCTCCTCATGCCTTTTGCACACAATGTATATAGACTTTTTTTTCTACTGTGTTATTGACTTGTTAATTGTTTACTCCATGTGTAACTCTGTGTTGTCTGTTCACATTGCTATGCTTTATCTTGGCCAGGTCGCAGTTGCAAATGAGAACTTGTCCTCAACTAGCCTACCTGGTTAAATAAAGGTGAATTTTTTTTTATAATAATAATGACAGGATAACTACAGTATAATATAATACAGTATACCATATTACATAAGGACAGGATAACTACAGTATAATATAATACAGTATAATATAATACAGTATAATATAATACAGTATACCATATTACATAAGGACAGGATAACTACAGTATAATATAATACAGTATAATATAATACAGTATACTATAATACAGTATACCATATTACATAATGACAAGATATCTACAGTATAATATAATACAGTATAATATAATACAGTATACCATATTACATAATGACAGGATAACTACAGTATAATATAATAGAGTATAATATAATACAGTATAATATAATACAGTATAATATAATACAGTATACCATATTACATAAAGACCAATGACAGGATAGTATCACTATAATATAATACAGTATAATATAATACAGTATACCATATTACATAATGACAGGATAACTACAGTATAATATAATACAGTAAAATATAATACAGTATACCATATTACATAATGACAAGATATCTACAGTATAATATAATACAGTATAATATAATACAGTATACCATATTACATAATGACAGGATAACTACAGTATAATATAATACAGTATAATATAATACAGTATATTATAATACAGTATAATATAATACAGTATAATATAATACAGTATACCATATTACATAATGACAGGATAACTACAGTATAATATAATGCAGTATAATATAATACAGTATATTATAATACAGTATAATATAATACAGTGTAATATAATACAGTATAATATAATACAGTATACCATATTACATAATGACAGGATAACTACAGTATAATATAATACAGTATACCATATTACATAAAGACCAATGACAAGATATCTACAGTATAATATAATACAGTATAATATAATACAGTATACCATATTACATAATGACAGGATAACTACAGTATAATATAATACAGTATAATATAATACAGTATATTATAATACAGTATAATATAATACAGTGTACCATATTACATAATGACCAATGACAGGATAACTACAGTATAATATAATACAGTATAATATAATACAGTATACCATATTACATAATGACAGGATAACTACAGTATAATATAATACAGTATAATATAATACAGTATACCATATTACATAATGACAGGATAACTACAGTATAATATAATACAGTATAATATAATACAGTATAATATAATACAGTATACCATATTACATAAAGACCAATGACAGGATAACTACAGTATAATATAATACAGTATAATATAATACAGTATAATATAATACAGTATAATATAATACAGTATACCATATTACATAAAGACCAATGACAGGATAACTACAGTATAATATAATACAGTATACCATATTACATAATGACAGGATAACTACAGTATAATATAATACAGTATAATATAATACAGTATATTATAATACAGTATAATATAATACAGTATAATATAATACAGTATACCATATTACATAATGACAGGATAACTACAGTATAATATAATACAGTATAATATAATACAGTATAATATAATACAGTATACCATATTACATAATGACAGGATAACTACAGTATAATATAATACAGTATACCATATTACATAAAGACCAATGACAGGATAACTACAGTATAATATAATACAGTATAATATAATACAGTATAATATAATACAGTATACCATATTACATAATGACAGGATAACTACAGTATAATATAATACAGTATAATATAATACAGTATACCATATTACATAATGACAGGATAACTACAGTATAATATAATACAGTATAATATAATACAGTATACCATATTACATAATGACAGGATATCTACAGTATAATATAATACAGTATACCATATTACATAATGACAGGATAACTACAGTATAATATAATACAGTATACCATATTACATAATGACAGGATAACTACAGTATAATATAATACAGTATAATATAATACAGTATAATATAATACAGTATACCATATTACATAATGACAGGATAACTACAGTATAACATAATACAGTATAATATAATACAGTATACCATATTACATAATGACAAGATAACTACAGTATAATATAATACAGTATGCTATATAATACACAGACCAATGACAGGCTAGCTACAGTATTATATCATGCAGTATAATATAATACAGTATAATATAATACAGTATACCATATTAAATAAAGACCAATGACAGGAAAGTATCACTATAATATAATACAGTATAATTTAATACAGTGTACCATAGTACATAATGACAGGATAACTACAGTATAATATAATACAGTATAATATAATACAGTATACCATATTAAATAAAGACCAATGACAGGATAGTATCACTATAATATAATACAGTATAATTTAATACAGTCTACCATATTACATAATGACAGGATAACTACAGTATAATATAATACAGTATACCATATTACATAATGACAGGATAACTACAGTATAATATAATACAGTATAATATAATACAGTATAATATAATACAGTATAATATAATACAGTGTACCATATTACATAAAGACCAATGACAGGATAACTACAGTATAATATAATACAGTATACCATATTACATAATGACAGGATAACTACAGTATAATATAATACAGTATAATATAATACAGTATAATATAATACAGTATAATATAATACAGTATACCATATTACATAAAGACCAATGACAGGATAACTACAGTATAATATAATACAGTATAATATAATACAGTATAATATAATACAGTATACCATATTACATAAAGACCAATGACAGGATAACTACAGTATAATATAATACAGTATACCATATTACATAATGACAGGATAACTACAGTATAATATAATACAGTATAATATAATACAGTATATTATAATACAGTATAATATAATACAGTATAATATAATACAGTATACCATATTACATAATGACAGGATAACTACAGTATAATATAATACAGTATAATATAATACAGTATAATATAATACAGTATACCATATTACATAATGACAGGATAACTACAGTATAATATAATACAGTATACCATATTACATAAAGACCAATGACAGGATAACTACAGTATAATATAATACAGTATAATATAATACAGTATAATATAATACAGTATACCATATTACATAATGACAGGATAACTACAGTATAATATAATACAGTATAATATAATACAGTATAATATAATACAGTATACCATATTACATAATGACAGGATAACTACAGTATAATATAATACAGTATAATATAATACAGTATACCATATTACATAATGACAGGATATCTACAGTATAATATAATACAGTATACCATATTACATAATGACAGGATAACTACAGTATAATATAATACAGTATACCATATTACATAATGACAGGATAACTACAGTATAATATAATACAGTATAATATAATACAGTATAATATAATACAGTATACCATATTACATAATGACAGGATAACTACAGTATAACATAATACAGTATAATATAATACAGTATACCATATTACATAATGACAAGATAACTACAGTATAATATAATACAGTATGCTATATAATACACAGACCAATGACAGGCTAGCTACAGTATTATATCATGCAGTATAATATAATACAGTATAATATAATACAGTATACCATATTAAATAAAGACCAATGACAGGAAAGTATCACTATAATATAATACAGTATAATTTAATACAGTGTACCATAGTACATAATGACAGGATAACTACAGTATAATATAATACAGTATAATATAATACAGTATACCATATTAAATAAAGACCAATGACAGGATAGTATCACTATAATATAATACAGTATAATTTAATACAGTGTACCATATTACATAATGACAGGATAACTACAGTATAATATAATACAGTATACCATATTACATAATGACAGGATAACTACAGTATAATATAATACAGTATAATATAATACAGTATACCATATTACATAATGACAGGATAACTACAGTATAATATAATACAGTATAATATAATACAGTATAATATAATACAGTATACCATATTACATAAAGACCAATGACAGGATAACTACAGTATAATATAATACAGTATAATATAATACAGTATAATATAATACAGTATACCATATTACATAAAGACCAATGACAGGTTAACTACAGTATAATATAATACAGTATACCATATTACATAATGACAGGATAACTACAGTATAATATAATACAGTATAATATAATACAGTATATTATAATACAGTATAATATAATACAGTATAATATAATACAGTATACCATATTACATAATGACAGGATAACTACAGTATAATATAATACAGTATAATATAATACAGTATAATATAATACAGTATACCATATTACATAATGACAGGATAACTACAGTATAATATAATACAGTATACCATATTACATAAAGACCAATGACAGGATAACTACAGTATAATATAATACAGTATAATATAATACAGTATAATATAATACAGTATACCATATTACATAATGACAGGATAACTACAGTATAATATAATACAGTATAATATAATACAGTATAATATAATACAGTATACCATATTACATAATGACAGGATAACTACAGTATAATATAATACAGTATAATATAATACAGTATACCATATTACATAATGACAGGATATCTACAGTATAATATAATACAGTATACCATATTACATAATGACAGGATAACTACAGTATAATATAATGCAGTATAATATAATACAGTATATTATAATACAGTATAATATAATACAGTGTAATATAATACAGTATAATATAATACAGTATACCATATTACATAATGACAGGATAACTACAGTATAATATAATACAGTATACCATATTACATAAAGACCAATGACAAGATATCTACAGTATAATATAATACAGTATAATATAATACAGTATACCATATTACATAATGACAGGATAACTACAGTATAATATAATACAGTATAATATAATACAGTATATTATAATACAGTATAATATAATACAGTGTACCATATTACATAATGACCAATGACAGGATAACTACAGTATAATATAATACAGTATAATATAATACAGTATACCATATTACATAATGACAGGATAACTACAGTATAATATAATACAGTATAATATAATACAGTATACCATATTACATAATGACAGGATAACTACAGTATAATATAATACAGTATAATATAATACAGTATAATATAATACAGTATACCATATTACATAAAGACCAATGACAGGATAACTACAGTATAATATAATACAGTATAATATAATACAGTATAATATAATACAGTATAATATAATACAGTATACCATATTACATAAAGACCAATGACAGGATAACTACAGTATAATATAATACAGTATACCATATTACATAATGACAGGATAACTACAGTATAATATAATACAGTATAATATAATACAGTATATTATAATACAGTATAATATAATACAGTATAATATAATACAGTATACCATATTACATAATGACAGGATAACTACAGTATAATATAATACAGTATAATATAATACAGTATAATATAATACAGTATACCATATTACATAATGACAGGATAACTACAGTATAATATAATACAGTATACCATATTACATAAAGACCAATGACAGGATAACTACAGTATAATATAATACAGTATAATATAATACAGTATAATATAATACAGTATACCATATTACATAATGACAGGATAACTACAGTATAATATAATACAGTATAATATAATACAGTATAATATAATACAGTATACCATATTACATAATGACAGGATAACTACAGTATAATATAATACAGTATAATATAATACAGTATACCATATTACATAATGACAGGATATCTACAGTATAATATAATACAGTATACCATATTACATAATGACAGGATAACTACAGTATAATATAATACAGTATACCATATTACATAATGACAGGATAACTACAGTATAATATAATACAGTATAATATAATACAGTATAATATATAATACAGTATACCATATTACATAATGACAGGATAACTACAGTATAACATAATACAGTATAATATAATACAGTATACCATATTACATAATGACAAGATAACTACAGTATAATATAATACAGTATGCTATATAATACACAGACCAATGACAGGCTAGCTACAGTATTATATCATGCAGTATAATATAATACAGTATAATATAATACAGTATACCATATTAAATAAAGACCAATGACAGGAAAGTATCACTATAATATAATACAGTATAATTTAATACAGTGTACCATAGTACATAATGACAGGATAACTACAGTATAATATAATACAGTATAATATAATACAGTATACCATATTAAATAAAGACCAATGACAGGATAGTATCACTATAATATAATACAGTATAATTTAATACAGTGTACCATATTACATAATGACAGGATAACTACAGTATAATATAATACAGTATACCATATTACATAATGACAGGATAACTACAGTATAATATAATACAGTATAATATAATACAGTATAATATAATACAGTGTACCATATTACATAAAGACCAATGACAGGATAACTACAGTATAATATAATACAGTATACCATATTACATAATGACAGGATAACTACAGTATAATATAATACAGTATAATATAATACAGTATAATATAATACAGTATACCATATTACATAAAGACCAATGACAGGATAACTACAGTATAATATAATACAGTATAATATAATACAGTATAATATAATACAGTATACCATATTACATAAAGACCAATGACAGGATAACTACAGTATAATATAATACAGTATACCATATTACATAATGACAGGATAACTACAGTATAATATAATACAGTATAATATAATACAGTATATTATAATACAGTATAATATAATACAGTATAATATAATACAGTATACCATATTACATAATGACAGGATAACTACAGTATAATATAATACAGTATAATATAATACAGTATAATATAATACAGTATACCATATTACATAATGACAGGATAACTACAGTATAATATAATACAGTATAATATAATACAGTATACCATATTACATAATGACAGGATATCTACAGTATAATATAATACAGTATACCATATTACATAATGACAGGATAACTACAGTATAATATAATACAGTATACCATATTACATAATGACAGGATAACTACAGTATAATATAATACAGTATAATATAATACAGTATAATATAATACAGTATACCATATTACATAATGACAGGATAACTACAGTATAACATAATACAGTATAATATAATACAGTATACCATATTACATAATGACAAGATAACTACAGTATAATATAATACAGTATGCTATATAATACACAGACCAATGACAGGCTAGCTACAGTATTATATCATGCAGTATAATATAATACAGTATAATATAATACAGTATACCATATTAAATAAAGACCAATGACAGGAAAGTATCACTATAATATAATACAGTATAATTTAATACAGTGTACCATAGTACATAATGACAGGATAACTACAGTATAATATAATACAGTATAATATAATACAGTATACCATATTAAATAAAGACCAATGACAGGATAGTATCACTATAATATAATACAGTATAATTTAATACAGTGTACCATATTACATAATGACAGGATAACTACAGTATAATATAATACAGTATACCATATTACATAATGACAGGATAACTACAGTATAATATAATACAGTATAATATAATACAGTATACCATATTACATAATGACAGGATAACTACAGTATAATATAATACAGTATAATATAATACAGTATAATATAATACAGTATACCATATTACATAAAGACCAATGACAGGATAACTACAGTATAATATAATACAGTATAATATAATACAGTATAATATAATACAGTATACCATATTACATAAAGACCAATGACAGGATAACTACAGTATAATATAATACAGTATACCATATTACATAATGACAGGATAACTACAGTATAATATAATACAGTATAATATAATACAGTATATTATAATACAGTATAATATAATACAGTATAATATAATACAGTATACCATATTACATAATGACAGGATAACTACAGTATAATATAATACAGTATAATATAATACAGTATAATATAATACAGTATACCATATTACATAATGACAGGATAACTACAGTATAATATAATACAGTATACCATATTACATAAAGACCAATGACAGGATAACTACAGTATAATATAATACAGTATAATATAATACAGTATAATATAATACAGTATACCATATTACATAATGACAGGATAACTACAGTATAATATAATACAGTATAATATAATACAGTATAATATAATACAGTATACCATATTACATAATGACAGGATAACTACAGTATAATATAATACAGTATAATATAATACAGTATACCATATTACATAATGACAGGATATCTACAGTATAATATAATACAGTATACCATATTACATAATGACAGGATAACTACAGTATAATATAATACAGTATACCATATTACATAATGACAGGATAACTACAGTATAATATAATACAGTATAATATAATACAGTATAATATAATACAGTATACCATATTACATAATGACAGGATAACTACAGTATAACATAATACAGTATAATATAATACAGTATACCATATTACATAATGACAAGATAACTACAGTATAATATAATACAGTATGCTATATAATACACAGACCAATGACAGGCTAGCTACAGTATTATATCATGCAGTATAATATAATACAGTATAATATAATACAGTATACCATATTAAATAAAGACCAATGACAGGAAAGTATCACTATAATATAATACAGTATAATTTAATACAGTGTACCATAGTACATAATGACAGGATAACTACAGTATAATATAATACAGTATAATATAATACAGTATACCATATTAAATAAAGACCAATGACAGGATAGTATCACTATAATATAATACAGTATAATTTAATACAGTGTACCATATTACATAATGACAGGATAACTACAGTATAATATAATACAGTATACCATATTACATAATGACAGGATAACTACAGTATAATATAATACAGTATAATATAATACAGTATAATATAATACAGTATAATATAATACAGTGTACCATATTACATAATGACAGGATAACTACAGTATAATATAATACAGTATAATATAATACAGTATACCATATTAAATAAAGACCAATGACTATATAATATACAGAAAAATGGCAGGCTATCTAGAATATAAAACAATACAGTATAATATAATACAGTATGCTATATAATACACAGACCAATGACAGGCTAGCTACAGTATTATATCATGCAGTATAATATAATACAGTATAATATAATACAGTATACCATATTACATAATGACAGGATAACTACTGTATAATATAATACAGTATAATATAATACAGTATAATATAATACAGTATACCATATTACATAATGACAAGATAACTACAGTATAATATAATACAGTATAATATAATACAGTATACCATATTACATAATGACAGGATAACTACAGTATAATATAATACAGTATAATATAATACAGTATACCATATTAAATAAAGACCAATGACAGGATAACTACAGTATAATATAATACAGTATGCTATATAATACACAGACCAATGACAGGCTAGCTACAGTTTTATATCATGCAGTATAACATAATACAGTATACTATATAATATACAGAAAAATGGCATACTATCTAGAACATAAAACAATACAGTATAATATAATACAGTATACTATATAATACACAGACCAATGACAGGATAACTACAGTATAATTTAATACAGTATAATATAATACAGTATACCATATTACAGTATGCTACAGTCCAACGTCAGACTAGCTACAGTATAATATAACACAGTATTTGAAATTATATTCAATTCAATTCTCGGGCCGACTCTCTTCTCTGGAATCAACAAGGATGTCGCTTTCGCTGCTGGTGATTCTCTGATCCACCTCTACGCAGATGACACCATTCTGTATACTTCTGGCCCCTCTTTGGACACTGTGTTAACTAACCTCCAGACGAGCTTCAATGCCATACAACTCTCCCTCCGTTGCCTCCAACTGCTCTTTTATGCAAGTAAAACTAAATACATGCTATTCAATCGATCACTGCCTGCACCTGCCCGCCCGTCCAGCATCACTTCTCTTGACGCCTCTGGCTTGAGAATATGTGGACAACTACAAATACCTAGGTGTCTGGTTAGACTTTAAACTCTCCTTCCAGACTCACATTAAGCATCTCCAATTCAAAATTATATCTAGAATCGGCTTCCTATTTCGCAACAAAGCATCCTTTACTCATGCTGCCAAAAATACTCTCGTAAAACCGACCATCCTACCGATCCTTGACTTCGGTGATGTCATCTATAAAATAGCCTCCAACACTCTACTCAACAAATGGGATGCAGTCTATCACAGTGCCATCTGTTTTGTCACCAAAGCTCCATATACTACCCACCACTGCGACCTGTATTCTCTCGTTGGCTGGCCCTCGCTTCATACTTGTCGCCAAAACCACTGGCTACAGGTCATCTACAAGTCTCTGCTAGGTAAAGCCCCACCTCTCAGCTCACTGGTCACCATAGCAGCACCCACCTGTAGCACGCGCTCCAGCAGGTATATCTCACTGGTCACCCCCAAAGCCAATTCCCCTTGGCCGCCTCTCCTTCCAGTTCTCTGCTGCCAATGACTGGAACAAACTGCAAAAATCTCTGAAGCTGGAGACTCTTACCTCCCTCACTAGCTTTAAGCACCAGCTGTCAAAGCAGTTCAGAGATCACTATCACTGCACCTGTACATAGCCCATTTGTAAACAGCCCTTCCAATCTACCTCGTCCCCGTACTGTATTTACTTATTTATGTTGCTCCTTTGCACCCCAGTATCTCTACTTGGACATTCATCTTCTGTACACCCTACCATTCCAGTGTTTAATTGCGATATTGTAATTACTTTGCCACAATGGCCAATATATTGTCTTACTTCTCCTATCCTACCTCATTTGCACATGCTTTTTAACGAGTTTTCTACTGTATTATTGATTGCATGTTTGTTTATTCCATATGTAACTCTGTGTTGTTGTATGTGTCAAACTGCTTTGCTTTATCTTGGCCAGGTCGCAGTTGCAAATGAGAACTTGTTCACAACTAGCCTACCTGGTTAAATAAAGGTTAAATAAACTGGAGATATAGAAGGTTATATAGAGGGGACCCATCACTGGATATATAGAGGGTTATATAGAGGGGACCCATCACTGGAGATAATGAAAGTTAATATAGAGGGGACCCATCACTGGAGATAATGAAAGTTAATATAGAGGGGACCCATCACTGGATATATAGAGGGTTGATATAGAGCAGACCACTCACTGGAGATGTAGAGGGTTGATATGGCTCAGTTGTCCTGAGTCTGCACAACTCTGCCAGGACCTAGGATCAAGAGAGACGCTCAAGTGTTTTAGTACTATATCTCTTGACAATGATGAAAATAATCATGGCCTCTAAACCTTCAAGCTGCATACTGGACCCTATTCCAACTAAACTACTGAAAGAGCTGCTACCCGTGCTTGGCCCTCCTATGTTGAACATAATAAACGGCTCTCTATTCACCGGATGTGTACCAAACTCACTAAAAGTGGCAGTAATAAAGCCTCTCTTGAAAAAGCCAAACCTTGACCCAGAAAATATAAAAAACTATCGGCCTATATCGAACCTTCCATTCCTCTCAAAAAAAATTGAAAAGGCTGTTGCGCAGCAACTCACTGCCTTCCTGAAGACAAACAATGTATACGAAATGCTTCAGTCTGGTTTTAGACCCCATCATAGCACTGAGACTGCACTTGTGAAGGTGGCAAATGACATTTTAATGGCATCAGACCGAGGCTCTACATCTGTCCTCGTGCTCCTAGAACTTAGTGCTGCTTTTGATACCATCGATCACCACATTCTTTTGGAGAGATTGGAAACCCAAATTGGTCTACACGGACAAGTTCTGGCCTGGTTTAGATCTTATCTGTCGGAAAGATATCAGTTTGTCTCTGTGAATGGTTTGTCCTCTGACAAATCAACTGTAAATTTCGTTGTTCCTCAAGGTTCCGTTTTAGGACCACTATTGTTTTCACTATATATTTTACCTCTTGGGGATGTCATTCGAAAACATAATGTTAACTTTCACTGCTATTCGGATGACACACAGCTGTACATTTCAATGAAACATGGTGAAGCCCCCATAATTGCCCTCGCTAGAAGCATGTGTTTCAGACATAAGGAAATGGATGGCTGCAAACTTTCTACTTTTAAACTCGGACAAAACAGAGATGCTTGTTCTAGGTCCCAAGAAACAAAGAGATCTTCTGTTGAATCTGACAATTAATCTTAATGGTTGTACAGTCGCCTCAAATAAAACTGTGAAGGACCTCGGCGTTACTCTGGACCCTGATCTCTCTTTTGAAGAACATATTAATTAAGACCATTTCAAGGACAGCTTTTTCCATCTACGTAACATTGCAAAAATCAGAAACTTTCCGTCCAAAGTTGTCACTTCTAGGTTAGACTACTGCAATGCTCTACTTTCCGGCTACCCGGATAAAGCACTAAATAAACTTCAGTTAGTGCTAAATAAGGCTGCTAGAATCCTGACTATAACCAAAACATTTTATCATATTACTCTAGTGCTAGCCTCCCTACACTGGCTTCCTGTCAAAGCAAGGGCTGATTTCAAGGTTTTACTGCTAACCTACAAAGCATTACGTGGGCTTGCTCCTACCTATCTCTCTGATTTGGTCCCTGCCGTACATACCTACACGTACGCTACGGTCACAAGACGCAGGCCTCCTAATTGTCCCTAGAATTTCTAAGCAAACAGCTGGAGGCAGGGCTTTCTCATTTACATTTACATTTAAGTCATTTAGCAGACGCTCTTATCCAGAGCGACTTACAAATTGGTGCATTCACCTTATGACATCCAGTGGAACAGTAGTGCATCTAAATCTTTTAAGGGGGGGGGGTGAGAGGGATTACTTTATCCTATCCTAGGTATTCCTTAAAGAGGTGGGGTGTCAGGTGTCTCCGGAAGGTGGTGATTGACTCCGCTGTCCTGGCGTCGTGAGGGAGTTTGTTCCACCATTGGGGGGCCAGAGCAGCGTAAACAGTTTACCCACGTAAACAGTTTTGACTGGGCTGAGCGGGAACTGTACTTCCTCAGTGGTAGGGAGGCGAGCAGGCCAGAGGTGGATGAACGCAGTGCCCTTGTTTGGGTGTAGGGCCTGAACAGAGCCTGGAGGTACTGAGGTGCCGTTCCCCTCACAGCTCCGTAGGCAAGCACCATGGTCTTGTAGCGGATGCGAGCTTCAACTGGAAGCCAGTGGAGAGAGCGGAGGAGCGGGGTGACGTGAGAGAACTTGGGAAGGTTGAACACCAGACGGGCTGCGGCGTTCTGGATGAGTTGTAGGGGTTTAATGGCACAGGCAGGGAGCCCAGCCAACAGCGAGTTGCAGTAATCCAGACGGGAGATGACAAGTGCCTGGATTAGGACCTGCGCCGCTTCCTGTGTGAGGCAGGGTCGTACTCTGCGGATGTTGTAGAGCATGAACCTACAGGAACGGGCCACCGCCTTGATGTTAGTTGAGAACGACAGGGTGTTGTCCAGGATCACGCCAAGGTTCTTAGCGCTCTGGGAGGAGGACACAATGGAGTTGTCAACCGTGATGGCGAGATCATGGAACGGGCAGTCCTTCCCCGGGAGGAAGAGCAGCTCCGTCTTGCCGAGGTTTAGCTTGAGGTGGTGATCCGTCATCCACACTGATATGTCTGCCAGACATGCAGAGATGCGATTCGCCACCTGGTCATCAGAAGGGGGAAAGGAGAAAATTAATTGTGTGTCGTCTGCATAGCAATGATAGGAGAGACCATGTGAGGTTATGACAGAGCCAAGTGACTTGGTGTATAGCGAGAATAGGAGAGGGCCTAGAACAGAGCCCTGGGGGACACCAGTGGTGAGAGCACGTGGTGTGGAGACGGATTCTCGCCACGCCACCTGGTAGGAGCGACCTGTCAGGTAGGACGCAATCCAAGCGTGGGCCGCGCCGGAGATGCCCAACTCGGAGAGGGTGGAGAGGAGGATCTGATGGTTCACAGTATCGAAGGCAGCCGATAGGTCTAGAAGGATGAGAGCAGAGGAGAGAGAGTTAGCTTTAGCAGTGCGGAGCGCCTCCGTGATACAGAGAAGAGCAGTCTCAGTTGAATGACTAGTCTTGAAACCTGACTGATATGGATCAAGAAGGTCATTCTGTGAGAGATAGCGGGAGAGCTGGCCAAGGACGGCACGTTCAAGAGTTTTGGAGAGAAAAGAAAGAAGGGATACTGGTCTGTAGTTGTTGACATCGGAGGGATCGAGTGTAGGTTTTTTCAGAAGGGTGCAACTCTCGCTCTCTTGAAGACGGAAGGGACGTAGCCAGCGGTCAGGGATGAGTTGATGAGCGAGGTGAGGTAAGGGAGAAGGTCTCCGGAAATGGTCTGGAGAAGAGAGGAGGGGATAGGGTCAAGCGGGCAGGTTGTTGGGCGGCCGGCCGTCACAAGACGCGAGATTTCATCTGGAGAGAGAGGGGAGAAAGAGGTCAGAGCACAGGGTAGGGCAGTGAGCAGAACCAGCGGTGTCGTTTGACTTAGCAAACGAGGATCGGATGTCGTCGACCTTCTTTTCAAAATGGTTGACGAAGTCATCTGCAGAGAGGAGGAGGAGGGGGAGGAGGATTCAGGAGGGAGGAGAAGGTGGCAAAGAGCTTCCTAGGGTTAGAGGCAGATGCTTGGAATTTAGAGTGGTAGAAAGTGGCTTTAGCAGCAGAGAGAGAAGAGGAAAATGTAGAGAGGAGGGAGTGAAAGGATGCCAGGTCCGCAGGGAGGCGAGTTTTCCTCCATTTCCGCTCGGCTGCCCGGAGCCCTGTTCTCCTATAGAGCTCCATTTTTATGGAACGGTCTGCCTACCCATGTCAGAGATGCAAACTCGGTCCCAACCTTTAAGTCTTTACTGAAGACTCATCTCTTCAGTGGGTCATATGATTGAGTTTAGTCTGGCCCAGGAGTGGGAAGGTGAACGGAAAGGCTCTGGAGCAACGACGAACCGCCCTTGCTGTCTCTGCCTGGCCGGTTCCCCTCTTTCCACTGGGATTCTCTGCCTCTAACCCTATTACAGGGGCTGAGTCACTGGCTTACTGGGGCTCTCTCATACCGTCCCTGGGAGGGGTGCATCACCTGAGTGGGTTGAGTCACTGATGTGATCATCCTGTCTGGGTTGGCGCCCCCCCTTGAGTTGTGCCGTGGCGGAGATCTTTGTGGGCTATACTCAGCCTTGTCTCAGGATGGTAAATTGGTGGTTGAAGATATCCCTCTAGTGGTGTGGGGGCTGCGCTTTGGCAAAGTGGGTGGGGTTATATCCTTCCTGTTTGGCCCTGTCCGGGAGTGTCCTCGGATGGGGCCACAGTGTCTCCTGACCCCTCCTGTCTCAGCCTCCAGTATTTATGCTGCAGTAGTTTATGTGTCGGGGGCTAGGGTCAGTTTGTTATATCTGGAGTACTTCTCCTGTCCTATTCGGTGTCCTGTGTGAATTTAAGTGTGCTCTCTCTAATTCTCTTTCTCTCTTTCTTTCTCTCTCTCGGAGGACCTGAGCCCTGGGACCATGCCTCAGGACTACCTGACATGATGACTCCTTGCTGTCCCCAGTCCACCTGGCCGTGCTGCTGCTCCAGTTTCAACTGTTCTGCCTTATTATTGTTCGACCATGCTGGTCATTTATGAACATTTGAACATCTTGGCCATGTTCTGTTATAATCTCCACCCGGCACAGCCAGAAGAGGGCTGGCCACCCCAGTCCTGTAGACTGTAGAGGCTTGATATAGAGGGTTGATATAGAGGGAACCCATCACTGGATATATAGAGGGTTGATATAGAGGGGACCCATCACTGGAGATATAGAGGGTTGATGTACAAATCAGCTGGGCTTGACAATCTGGACCCTCTATTCCTGAAACTATCCGCCGCCATTGTCGCAACCCCTATTACCAGCCTGTTCAACCTCTCTTTCATATCGTCTGAGATCCCCAAGGATTGGAAAGCTGCCGCAGTCATCCCCCTATTCAAAGGGGGAGACACCCTGGACCCAAACTGTTACAGACCTATATCCATCCTGCCCTGCCTATCTAAGGTCTTCGAAAGCCAAGTCAACAAACAGGTCACTGATCATCTCGAATCCCACCGTACCTTCTCCGCTGTGCAATCTGGTTTCCGAGCCGGTCACAGGTGTACCTCAGCCACGCTCAAGGTACTAAACGATATCATAACCGCCATCGATAAAAGACAGTACTGTGCAGCCGTCTTTATAGACCCAGCCGTCTTCATAGACCTTGCCAAGGCTTTCGACTCTGTCAATCACCGTATTCTTATCGGCAGACTCAGTAGCCTCGGTTTTTCGGATGACTACCTTGCCTGGTTCACCAATTACTTTGCAGACAGAGTTCAGTGTGTCAAATCGGAGGGCATGCTGTCCGGTCCTCTGGCAGTCTCTATGGGGGTGCCACAGGGTTCAATTCTCGGGCCGACTCTTTTCTCTGTATATATCAATGATGTTGCTCATGCTGCGGGCGATTCCCTGATCCACCTCTACGCAGACGACACCATTCTATATACTTCCGGCCCGTCCTTGGACACTGTGCTATCTAACCTCCAAACGAGCTTCAATGCCATACAACACTCCTTCCGTGGCCTCCAACTGTTCTTAAATGCTAGTAAAACCAAATGCATGCTTTTCAACCGTTCGCTGCCTGCACCCGCACGCCTGACCAGCATCACCACCCTGGATGGTTCCGACCTTGAATATGTGGACATCTATAAGTACCTAGGTGTCTGGCTAGACTGTAAACTCTCCTTCCAGACCCATATCAAACATTGAAAATCAAATCAAGAGTCGGCTTTCTATTCCGCATCAAAGCCTCCTTCACTCACGCCGCCAAACTTACTCTAGTAAAACTGACCGATCCTCGAACCTACCGATCCTCGACTTCGGCGATGTCATCTACAAAATTGCTTCCAACACTCTACTCAGCAAACTGGATGCAGTTTATCACAGTGCCATCCGTTTTGTCACTAAAGCACCTTATACCACCCACCACTGTGACTTGTATGCTCTAGTCGGCTGGCCCTCGCTACATATTCGTCGCCAGACCCACTGGCTCCAGGTCATCTACAAGTCCATGCTAGGTAAAGCTCCGCCTTATCTCAGTTCACTGGTCATGATGGCAACACCCATCCGTAGCACGCGCTCCAGCAGGTGTATCTCACTGATCATCCCTAAAGCCAACACCTCATTTGGCCGCCTTTCGTTCCAGTTCTCTGCTGCCTGTGACTGGAACGAATTGCAAAAATCACTGAAGTTGGAGACTTTTATCTCCCTCACCAACTTCAAACATCTGCTATCTGAGCAGCTAACCGATCGCTGCAGCTGTACATAGTCTATTGGTAAATAGCCCACCCATTTTCACCTACCTCATCCCCATACTGTTTTTATTTATTTACTTTTCTGCTCTTTTGCACACCAATATCTCTACCTGTACATAACCATCTGATCATTTATCACTCCAGTGTTAATCTGCATAATTGTAATTATTCGCCTACCTTCTCATGCCTTTTGCACACAATGTATATAGACTCCCCTTCTTTCTACTGTGTTATTGACTTGTTAATTGTTTACTCCATGTGTAACTCTGTGTTGTCTGTTCACACTGCTATGCTTTATATTGGCCAGGTCGCAGTTGCAAATGAGAACTTGTTCTCAACTAGCCTACCTGGTTAAATAAAGGTGAAATAAAAAAATAAAAAATAAATAGCCTGGTTCCTCTCTAGGTTTCTTCCTAGGTTTTGGCCTTTCTAGGGAGTTTTTCCTAGCCACCGTGCTTCTACACCTGCATTGCTTACTGTTTGGGGTTTTAGGCTGGGTTTCTGTACAGCACTTTGAGATATCAGCTGATGTACGAAGGGCTATATAAATACATTTGATTTGATTTTATTTGATATAGAGGGGACCCATCACTGGAGATGTAGAGAGTTGATATAGAGGGGACCCATCACTGGAGATATAGAGGGTTGATATAGAGGGGACCCATCACTGGATATATAGAGGGTTGATATAGAGGGGACCCATCACTGGAGATGCAGAGGGTTGATATAGAGGGGACCCATCACTGGAGATATAGAGGGTTGATATAGAGGGGACCCATCACTGGATATATAGAGGGTTGATATAGAGGGGACCCATCACTGGATATATAGAGGGTTGATATAGAGGGGACCCATCACTGGATATATAGAGGGTTGATATAGAGGGGACCCATCACTGGAGATATAGAGAGTTGATATAGAGGGGACCATCACTGAATATATAGAGGGTTGATATAGAGGGTTGATATAGAGGGGACCCATCACTGGAGATATAGAGGGTTATATAGAGGGGACCCATCACTGGAGATATAGAGGGTTATATAGAGGGGACCCATCACTGGATATATAGAGGGTTGATATAGAGGGGACCATCAAATTATATATAGAGGTTTGATATAGAGGGGACCCATCACTGGATATATAGAGGGTTGATATAGAGGGACCCATCACTGGATATATAGAGGGTTGATATAGAGGGACCCATCACTGGATATATAGAGGGTTTATATAGAGGGTTGATATAGAGGGGACCCATCACTTTAGATGTAGAGAGTTGATATGGAGGAGACACATCACTGGAGATGTAGAGGCTTGATATAGAGGCTTGATATAGAGGGAACCCATCACTGGATATATAGAGGGATGATATAGAGGGGACCCATGACTGGATATATAGAGTGTTGATATAGAGGGACCCATCACTGGAGATGCAGAGGGTTGATATAGAGGGGACCCATCGATGGAGATATAGAGAGTTGATATAGAGGGGACCCATCGATGGAGATATAGAGAGTTGATATAGAGGGGACCATCACTGAATATATAGAGGGTTGATATAGAGGGTTGATATAGAGGGGACCCATCACTGGAGATATAAAGGGTTATATAGAGGGGACCCATCACTGGAGATATAGAGGGTTATATAGAGGGGACCCATCACTGGATATATAGAGGGTTGATATAGAGGGTTGATATAGAGAGACCCATCACTGGAGATATAGAGGGTTATATAGAGGGGACCCATCACTGGATATATAGAGGGTTGATATAGAGGGGACCATCAAATTATATATAGAGGTTTGATATAGAGGGGACCATCAAATTATATATAGAGGTTTGATATAGAGGGGACCCATCACTGGAGATGCAGAGGGTTATATAGAGGGGACCCATCACTGGATATATAGAGGGTTATATAGAGGGGACCCATCACTGGATATATATAGGTTGATATAGAGGGACCATCAAATTATATATAGAGGTTTGATATAGTGGGGACCATCACTGGAGATATAGAGGGTTGATATAGAGGGGACCCATCACTGGATATATAGGGTTGATATAGAGGGGACCCATCACTGGATATATAGAGGGTTGATATAGAGGAACCCATCACTGGATATATAGAGGTTGATATAGAGGGGACCCATCCGTTTAGATGTAGAGAGTTGATATGGAGGAGACACATCACTGGAGATGTAGAGGCTTGATATAGAGGTTTGATATAGAGGGAACCCAACACTGGATATATAGAGGGATGATAGAGGGGACCCATCACTGGATATATAGAGGGTTGATATAGAGGGACCCATCACTGGAGATGCAGAGGGTTGATATAGGGGACCCATCGATGGAGATATAGAGAGTTGATATAGAGGGGACCATCACTGGAGATATAGAGAGTTGATATAGAGGGGACCATCACTGAATATATAGAGGGTTGATATAGAGGGTTGATATAGAGGGGACCCATCACTGGAGATATAGAGGGTTATATAGAGGGACCCATCACTGGATATATAGAGGGTTGATATAGAGGGGACCATCAAATTATATATAGAGGTTTGATATAGAGGGGACCATCAAATTATATAGAGGTTTGATATAGAGGGGACCCATCACTGGAGATGCAGAGGGTTGATATAGAGGGCCCCATCGATGGAGATATAGAGAGTTGATATAGAGGGGACCATCACTGGATATAGAGAGTTGATATAGAGGGGACCCATCACTGGAGATATAGAGAGTTGATATAGAGGGGACCATCACTGAATATATAGAGGGTTGATATAGAGGGTTGATATAGAGGGGACCCATCACTGGATATATATAGGGTTGATATAGAGGAGACCATCAAATTATATATAGAGGTTTGATATAGGGGACCATCAAATTTATATAGAGGTTTGATATAGAGGGGACCCATCACTGGATATATAGAGGGTTGATATAGAGGGTTGATATAGAGGGGACCATCAAATTATATATAGAGGGTTGATATAGAGGGGACCCATCACTGGAGACATAGAGGTTTTATATAGAGGGTTGATATAGAGGGGACCCATCACTGGATATATAGAGGGTTGATATAGAGGGGACCCATCACTGGAGATATAGAGGGTTGTATAGAGGGTTGATATAGAGGGGACCCATCACTGGAGATATAGAGGGTTGATATAGAGGGGACCATCACTGGAGGTATAGAGGGTTGATATAGAGGGGACCATCACTGGGGATGTAGAGGGTTGATATAGAGGGTTGATATAGAGGGTTGATATAGAGGGGGCCATCACTGGGGATGTAGAGGGTTATATAGAGGGTTGATATAGAGGGTTGATAGAGGGAACCATCACTGGATATATACAGGGTTGTATAGAGGGTTGATATAGAGGGGACCCATCACTGGATATATAGAGGGTTGATATAGAGGGTTGATATAGAGGAGACCCATCACTGGATATATAGAGGTTGATATAGAGGGTTGATATAGAGGTTGATATAGAGGTTTATATAGAGGGTTGATATAGAGGGTTGATATAGAGGGGACCCATCACTGGAGATATAGAGGGTTGATATAGAGGTGACCATCACTGGAGGTATAGAGGGTTGATATAGGGCGGCAGCGTAGCCTAGTGGTTAGAGCGTTGGACTAGTAACCGGAAGGTTGCGAGTTCAAACCCCCGAGCTGACAAGGTACAAATCTGTCGTTCTGCCCCTGAACAGGCAGTTAACCCACTGTTCCCAGGCCGTCATTGAAAATAAGAATGTGTTCTTAACTGACTTGCCTGGTTAAATAAAGGTAAAATAAAAATAGAGGGGACTCATCACTGGAGGTATAGAGGGTTGATATAGAGGGGACCATCACTGGAGGTATAGAGGGTTATATAGAGGGTTTATATAGAGGGTTGATATAGAGGGGACCATCACTGTGGATGTAGAGGGTTATATAGAGGGTTGATATAGAGGGTTGATATAGAGGGGACCCATCACTGGATATATAGAGGGTTGTATAGAGGGTTGATATAGAGGGGACCCATCACTGGATATATAGAGGGTTGATATAGAGGGTTGATATAGAGGGGACCCATCACTGGAGATGTAGAGGGTTGATATAGAGGGGACCCATCACTGGAGATGTAGAGGGTTATATAGAGGGGACCCATCACTGGAGATATAGAGGGTTATATAGAGGGTTGATATAGAGGGACCCATCACTGGAGATGTAGAGGGTTGATATAGGGGACCCATCACTGGAGATATAGAGGGTTATATAGAGGGTTGATATAGAGGGGACCCATCACTGGGGCAGTATTGAACTAAGCAGCTCATTATTTTCTGTGATGGTATTAAGCCACATGTATATTTCAGATATGGTACTTATAGCGTTATGAGGGTCTGATCGCTTAGATCCATCACACTGTAAGCTGATTGGCCTGAGGCCTTAGGGGATCCCTGAACTCTGCAAGCCAATTGGTTTACAGTAAGATGCTCTGCTGTTTTCTGCTCTGCTGTGGGATTCACACTGATATGATCCAGATCATTGCCAATCCTCCACCTCACTGATTGGTTGTTGTGGTATTTGTAAGCTGCTCAGGGCTGAACATGTTCCTTGTTGGACGTGCTGGATTTGCAGCTAGTGAAAGCCATGCATGTTATAGAGTTTAGAGGTAGGACAACTGGAGAAAGATCTAAAAGTATCCAGAGTACTACAAAACAACCAGTGTGGAAAGTACAGCTGGAAACATCAAAACATTTGTTGGTTAATTCTGTAAATCATTTCTTCTGTCAATGCCGGCTTGTTTTTGGGATGCCTGTCCAACCGTCTCTGAACCATTCTGCTGTGGTAATCCCATGATGCTTTGTGATGTCCTATTCAGTAACATGTTGTCATTCATAGGAAACAATAACTGCAAATATAAACATGGTTCGAACAGAACATCGAGTAGTGAACAACCTGACTGGCCAACACACTCGCCAACACACTGTCAGTGACCTTACTGTAAAACGGCTCCCAAATGATTTTACACACACACTCACTGCGAGAACAGTGAACAGGGGATGGTTGCTCTGGTCTGCTGTACTGTCAAGCAGAAATATGTTTCTTATTTCTCCTTCGGCAGGAGGCTGATGTGATCAGTGGTGACAGGCTGCTCCCTGTCCAACACACACACACACACACACACACACACACACACACACACACACACACACACACACACACACACACACACACACACACACACACACACACATACACACACACACACACACACACACACACACACACACACACACACACACACACACACACACACACACACACACACAGCTGGTCTGTTCTGCTACAAGAATAATCTTCCCTGTGTTAAGGCGGTCACAGCAAACTGCTCTGATTGTACAAGAAGCTTTCAGCCTACTTCTGAGATGTAACATACTGTACTGTCAGTCAAACTCTAGAGAGAACATGTTACATGTGAGTAACAAGCCTAAATCCCTCAATGTTGCAGACCCTCTCATATCCAACACACAAAGGAAAGCAATACAGTTGCAATAGTGACTGGTTCTATTTACTAATACTGTGATAACAACATATGCTGCTCTCTAGGTAAAGACTGAGATAACATATGATGCTCTCTAGTTAAAGACTAATACTGAGATAACAACATATGATGCTCTCTAGGTAAAGACTGAGATAACAACATATGATGCTCTCTAGGTAAAGACTAATACTGAGATAACAACATATGATGCTCTCTAGGTAAAGACTGAGATAACAACATATGATGCTCTCTAGGTAAAGACTAATACTGAGATAACAACATATGATGCTCTCTAGGTAAAGACTAATACTGAGATAACAACATATGCTGCTCTCTAGGTAAAGACTGAGATAACATATGATGCTCTCTAGGTAAAGACTAAGATAACAACATATGATGCTCTCTAGGTAAAGACTAATACTGAGATAACAACATATGATGCTCTCTAGGTAAAGACTAATACTGAGATAACAACATATGATGCTCTCTAGGTAAAGACTGAGATAACAACATATGATGCTCTCTAGGTAAAGACTGAGATAACAACATATGATGCTCTCTAGTTAAAGACTAATACTGAGATAACAACATATGATGCTCTCTAGGTAAAGACTAAGATAACAACATATGATGCTCTCTAGGTAAAGACTAATACTGAGATAACAACATATGCTGCTCTCTAGGTAAAGACTAATACTGAGATAACAACATATGCTGCTCTCTAGGTAAAGACTAATACTGAGATAACAACATATGCTGCTCTCTAGGTAAAGACTAATACTGAGATAACAACATATGATGCTCTCTAGGTAAAGACTAATACTGAGATAACAACATATGATGCTCTCTAGGTAAATACTGAGATAACAACATATGCTGCTCTCTAGTTAAAGACTAATACTGAGATAACAACATATGATGCTCTCTAGGTAAAGACTAATACTGTGATAACAACATATGATGCTCTCTAGGTAAAGACTGAGATAACTAATGATGCTCTCTGTAAAGACTAATACTGAGATAACAACATATGATGCTCTCTAGGTAAAGACTAATACTGAGATAACAACATATGCTGCTCTCTAGGTAAAGACTGAGATAACAACATATGCTGCTCTCTAGGTAAAGACTAATACTGTGATAACAACATATGATGCTCTCTAGGTAAAGACTGAGATAACAACATATGATGCTCTCTAGGTAAAGACTAATACTGAGATAACAACATATGATGCTCTCTAGGTAAAGACTGAGATAACAACATATGATGCTCTCTAGGTAAAGACTAATACTGAGATAACAACATATGATGCTCTCTAGGTAAAGACTAATACTGAGATAACAACATATGATGCTCTCTAGGTAAAGACTGAGATAACAACATATGCTGCTCTCTAGGTAAAGACTGAGATAACAACATATGATGCTCTCTAGGTAAAGACTAATACTGAGATAACAACATATGATGCTCTCTAGGTAAAGACTAATACTGAGATAACAACATATGATGCTCTCTAGGTAAAGACTAATACTGAGATAACAACATATGATGCTCTCTAGGTAAAGACTAATACTGAGATAACAACATATGATGCTCTCTAGGTAAAGACTAATACTGAGATAACAACATATGCTGCTCTCTAGGTAAAGACTAATACTGAGATAACAACATATGCTGCTCTCTAGGTAAAGACTAATACTGAGATAACAACATATGATGCTCTCTAGGTATAGACTAATACTGTGATAACAACATATGATACTCTAGGTAAAGACTGAGATAACAACATATGCTGCTCTCTAGGTAAAGACTAATACTGAGATAACAACATATGATGCTCTCTAGATAAAGACTAATACTGAGATAACAACATATGGTGCTCTCTAGTTAAAGACTAATACTGAGATAACAACATATGATGCTCTCTAGGTAAAGACTAATACTGAAATAACAACATATGCTGCTCTCTAGGTAAAGACTAATACTGAGATAACAACATATGCTGCTCTCTAGGTAAAGACTGAGATAACAACATATGATGCTCTCTAGTTAAAGACTAATACTGAGATAACAACATATGATGCTCTCTAGGTAAAGACTAATACTGAGATAACAACATATGATGCTCTCTAGGTAAAGACTGAGATAACAACATATGATGCTCTCTAGGTAAAGACTAATACTGAGATAACAACATATGATGCTCTCTAGGTAAAGACTAATACTGAGATAACAACATATGATGCTCTCTATGTAAAGACTAATACTGAGATAACAACATATGATGCTCTCTAGGTAAAGACTAATACTGAGATAACAACATATGATGCTCTCTAGGTAAAGACTAATACTGAGATAACAACATATGCTGCTCTCTAGGTAAAGACTAATACTGAGATAACAACATATGATGCTCTCTAGGTAAAGACTAATACTGAGATAACAACATATGCTGCTCTCTAGGTAAAGACTAATACTGAGATAACAACATATGCTGCTCTCTAGGTAAAGACTAATACTGAGATAACAACATATGATGCTCTCTAGGTAAAGACTGAGATAACAACATATGCTGCTCTCTAGGTAAAGACTAATACTGAGATAACAACATATGCTGCTCTCTCTAAAGACTAATACTGAGATAACAACATATGATGCTCTCTAGGTAAAGACTGAGATAACAACATATGATGCTCTCTAGGTAAAGAATACTGAGATAACAACATATGATGCTCTCTAGGTAAAGACTGAGATAACAACTGCTCTCTAGGTAAAGACTAATACTGAGATAACAACATATGATGCTCTCTAGGTAAAGACTAATACTGAGATAACAACATATGCTGCTCTCTAGGTAAAGACTAATACTGAGATAACAACATATGATGCTCTCTAGGTAAAGACTAATACTGAGATAACAACATATGATGCTCTCTAGGTAAAGACTAATACTGAGATAACAACATATGTGCTCTCTAGTTAAAGACTAATACTGAGATAACAACATATGATGCTCTCTAGGTAAAGACTAATACTGAGATAACAACATATGATGCTCTCTAGGTAAAGACTGAGATAACAACATATGCTGCTCTCTAGGTAAAGACTAATACTGAGATAACAACATATGATGCTCTCTAGGTAAAGACTGATACTGAGATAACAACATATGATGCTCTCTAGGTAAAGACTAATACTGAGATAACAACATATGATGCTCTCTAGGTAAAGACTGAGATAACAACATATGCTGCTCTCTAGGTAAAGACTAATACTGAGATAACAACATATGATGCTCTCTAGGTAAAGACTGAGATAACAACATATGATGCTCTCTAGTTAAAGACTAATACTGAGATAACAACATATGATGCTCTCTAGGTAAAGACTAATACTGAGATAACAACATATGATGCTCTCTAGGTAAAGACTGAGATAACAACATATGATGCTCTCTAGGTAAAGACTAATACTGAGATAACAACATATGCTGCTCTCTAGGTAAAGACTAATACTGAGATAACAACATATGATGCTCTCTAGGTATAGACTAATACTGTGATAACAACATATGAAGCACTCTAGGTAAAGACTGAGATAACAACATATGCTGCTCTCTAGGTAAAGACTAATACTGAGATAACAACATATGGTGCTCTCTAGTTAAAGACTAATACTGAGATAACAACATATGATGCTCTCTAGTAAAGACTAATACTGAGATAACAACATATGCTGCTCTCTAGGTAAAGACTAATACTGAGATAACAACAACTAGGTAAAGACTGAGATAACAACATATGATGCTCTCTAGTTAAAGACTAATACTGAGATAACAACATATGATGCTCTCTAGGTAAAGACTAATACTGAGATAACAACATATGATGCTCTCTAGGTAAAGACTGAGATAACAACATATGATGCTCTCTAGGTAAAGACTAATACTGAGATAACAACATATGATGCTCTCTAGGTAAAGACTAATACTGAGATAACAACATATGCTGCTCTCTAGGTAAAGACTAATACTGAGATAACAACATATGCTGCTCTCTAGGTAAAGACTAATACTGAGATAACAACATATGCTGCTCTCTAGGTAAAGACTAATACTGAGATAACAACATATGATGCTCTCTAGGTAAAGACTGAGATAACAACATATGCTGCTCTCTAGGTAAAGACTAATACTGAGATAACAACATATGATGCTCTCTAGGTAAAGACTAATACTGAGATAACAACATATGATGCTCTCTAGGTAAAGACTAATACTGAGATAACAACATATGATGCTCTCTAGGTAAAGACTGAGATAACAACATATGCTGCTCTCTAGGTAAAGACTAATACTGAGATAACAACATATGATGCTCTCTAGGTAAAGACTGAGATAACAACATATGATGCTCTCTAGGTAAAGACTAATACTGAGATAACAACATATGATGCTCTCTAGGTAAAGACTAATACTGAGATAACAACATATGATGCTCTCTAGGTAAAGACTGAGATAACAACATATGATGCTCTCTAGGTAAAGACTAATACTGAGATAACAACATATGCTGCTCTCTAGGTAAAGACTAATACTGAGATAACAACATATGATGCTCTCTAGGTATAGACTAATACTGTGATAACAACATATGAAGCACTCTAGGTAAAGACTGAGATAACAACATATGCTGCTCTCTAGGTAAA
Source organism: Oncorhynchus nerka (assembly GCF_034236695.1). NCBI lineage: Eukaryota > Metazoa > Chordata > Actinopteri > Salmoniformes > Salmonidae > Oncorhynchus > Oncorhynchus nerka. Next base: position 4,771,002 of record NC_088409.1, on the reverse strand, counting down.
GACTAATACTGAGATAACAACATATGGTGCTCTCTAGTTAAAGACTAATACTGAGATAACAACATATGCTGCTCTCTATGTAAAGACTAATACTGAAATAACAACATATGCTGCTCTCTAGGTAAAGACTAATACTGAGATAACAACATATGCTGCTCTCTAGGTAAAGACTGAGATAACAACATATGATGCTCTCTAGTTAAAGACTAATACTGAGATAACAACATATGATGCTCTCTAGGTAAAGACTAATACTGAGATAACAACATATGATGCTCTCTAGGTAAAGACTGAGATAACAACATATGATGCTCTCTAGGTAAAGACTAATACTGAGATAACAACATATGATGCTCTCTAGGTAAAGACTAATACTGAGATAACAACATATGCTGCTCTCTAGGTAAAGACTAATACTGAGATAACAACATATGCTGCTCTCTAGGTAAAGACTAATACTGAGATAACAACATATGCTGCTCTCTAGGTAAAGACTAATACTGAGATAACAACATATGATGCTCTCTAGGTAAAGACTGAGATAACAACATATGATGCTCTCTAGGTAAAGACTGATACTGAGATAACAACATATGATGCTCTCTAGGTAAAGACTGAGATAACAACATATGGTGCTCTCTAGGTAAAGACTAATACTGAGATAACAACATATGATGCTCTCTAGTTAAAGACTAATACTGAGATAACAACATATGCTGCTCTCTAGGTAAAGACTAATACTGAGATAACAACATATGATGCTCTCTAGGTAAAGACTAATACTGAGATAACAACATATGATGCTCTCTAGGTAAAGACTAATACTGAGATAACAACATATGGTGCTCTCTAGTTAAAGACTAATACTGAGATAACAACATATGATGCTCTCTAGGTAAAGACTAATACTGAGATAACAACATATGATGCTCTCTAGGTAAAGACTGAGATAACAACATATGCTGCTCTCTAGGTAAAGACTAATACTGAGATAACAACATATGATGCTCTCTAGGTAAAGACTGATACTGAGATAACAACATATGATGCTCTCTAGGTAAAGACTAATACTGAGATAACAACATATGATGCTCTCTAGGTAAAGACTAATACTGAGATAACAACATATGATGCTCTCTAGGTAAAGACTGAGATAACAACATATGATGCTCTCTAGGTAAAGACTGATACTGAGATAACAACATATGCTGCTCTCTAGGTAAAGACTGAGATAACAACATATGCTGCTCTCTAGGTAAAGACTAATACTGAGATAACAACATATGATGCTCTCTAGGTAAAGACTAATACTGAGATAACAACATATGCTGCTCTCTATGTAAAGACTAATACTGAGATAACAACATATGATGCTCTCTAGGTAAAGACTAATACTGAGATAACAACATATGATGCTCTCTAGGTAAAGACTAATACTGAGATAACAACATATGATGCTCTCTAGGTAAAGACTGAGATAACAACATATGCTGCTCTCTAGGTAAAGACTAATACTGAGATAACAACATATGTGCTCTCTAGTTAAAGACTAATACTGAGATAGCAACATATGCTGCTCTCTAGGTAAAGACTGAGATAACAACATATGCTGCTCTCTAGGTAAATACTAATACTGAGATAACAACATATGATGCTCTCTAGGTAAAGACTGAGATAACAACATATGATGCTCTCTAGGTAAAGACTAATACTGAGATAACAACATATGCTGCTCTCTAGGTAAAGACTAATACTGAGATAACAACATATGCTGCTCTCTAGGTAAAGACTGAGATAACAACATATGCTGCTCTCTAGGTAAAGACTAATACTGAGATAACAACATATGATGCTCTCTAGGTAAAGACTAATACTGAGATAACAACATATGATGCTCTCTAGGTAAAGACTGAGATAACAACATATGCTGCTCTCTAGGTAAAGACTAATACTGAGATAACAACATATGGTGCTCTCTAGTTAAAGACTAATACTGAGATAACAACATATGCTGCTCTCTAGGTAAAGACTGAGATAACAACATATGCTGCTCTCTAGGTAAATACTAATAATGAGATAACAACATATGATGCTCTCTAGGTAAAGACTAATACTGTGATAACAACATATGATGCTCTCTAGGTAAAGACTAATACTGAGATAACAACATATGCTGCTCTCTAGGTAAAGACTGAGATAACAACATATGCTGCTCTCTAGGTAAAGACTAATACTGAGATAACAACATATGATGCTCTCTAGGTAAAGACTAATACTGAGATAACAACATATGATGCTCTCTAGGTAAAGACTGAGATAACAACATATGATGCTCTCTAGGTAAAGACTAATACTGAGATAACAACATATGATGCTCTCTAGGTAAAGACTGAGATAACAACATATGATGCTCTCTAGGTAAATACTAATACTGAGATAACAACATATGATGCTCTCTAGGTAAAGACTAATACTGAGATAACAACATATGATGCTCTCTAGGTAAAGACTGAGATAACAACATATGCTGCTCTCTAGGTAAAGACTGAGATAACAACATATGATGCTCTCTAGGTAAAGACTAATACTGAGATAACAACATATGCTGCTCTCTAGGTAAAGACTGAGATAACAACATATGATGCTCTCTAGGTAAAGACTGAGATAACAACATATGCTGCTCTCTAGGTAAAGACTAATACTGAGATAACAACATATGATGCTCTCTAGGTAAAGACTGAGATAACAACATATGCTGCTCTCTAGGTAAAGACTAATACTGAGATAACAACATATGATGCTCTCTAGGTAAAGACTAATACTGAAATAACAACATATGCTGCTCTCTAGGTAAAGACTAATACTGAGATAACAACATATGCTGCTCTCTAGGTAAAGACTAATACTGAGATAACAACATATGATGCTCTCTAGGTATAGACTAATACTGTGATAACAACATATGAAGCACTCTAGGTAAAGACTGAGATAACAACATATGCTGCTCTCTAGTTAAAGACTAATACTGAGATAACAACATATGATGCTCTCTAGATAAAGACTAATACTGAGATAACAACATATGGTGCTCTCTAGTTAAAGACTAATACTGAGATAACAACATATGCTGCTCTCTATGTAAAGACTAATACTGAAATAACAACATATGCTGCTCTCTAGGTAAAGACTAATACTGAGATAACAACATATGCTGCTCTCTAGGTAAAGACTGAGATAACAACATATGATGCTCTCTAGTTAAAGACTAATACTGAGATAACAACATATGATGTTCTCTAGGTAAAGACTAATACTGAGATAACAACATATGATGCTCTCTAGGTAAAGACTGAGATAACAACATATGCTGCTCTCTAGGTAAAGACTAATACTGAGATAACAACATATGATGCTCTCTAGGTAAAGACTGATACTGAGATAACAACATATGATGCTCTCTAGGTAAAGACTAATACTGAGATAACAACATATGATGCTCTCTAGGTAAAGACTGAGATAACAACATATGATGCTCTCTAGGTAAAGACTAATACTGAGATAACAACATATGATGCTCTCTAGGTAAAGACTAATACTGAGATAACAACATATGATGCTCTCTAGGTAAAGACTGAGATAACAACATATGCTGCTCTCTAGGTAAAGACTAATACTGAGATAACAACATATGATGATGCTCATATGATGCTCTCTAGGTAAAGACTGAGATAACAACATATGCTGCTCTCTAGGTAAAGACTAATACTGAGATAACAACATATGATGCTCTCTAGGTAAAGACTAATACTGAGATAACAACATATGCTGCTCTCTAGGTAAAGACTAATACTGAGATAACAACATATGATGCTCTCTAGGTAAAGACTAATACTGAGATAACAACATATGCTGCTCTCTAGGTAAAGACTAATACTGAGATAACAACATATGCTGCTCTCTAGGTAAAGACTAATACTGAGATAACAACATATGATGCTCTCTAGGTAAAGACTAATACTGAGATAACAACATATGATGCTCTAGGTAAAGACTGAGATAACAACATATGCTGCTCTCTAGGTAAAGACTGATACTGAGATAACAACATATGATGCTCTCTAGGTAAAGACTAATACTGAGATAACAACATATGACAGGTAAAGACTGAGATAACAACATATGATGCTCTCTAGGTAAAGACTAATACTGAGATAACAACATATGATGCTCTCTAGGTAAAGACTGAGATAACAACATATGATGCTCTCTAGGTAAAGACTGATACTGAGATAACAACATATGCTGCTCTCTAGGTAAAGACTAATACTGAGATAACAACATATGCTGCTCTCTAGGTAAAGACTAATACTGAGATAACAACATATGCTGCTCTCTATGTAAAGACTGAGATAACAACATATGATGATAACTAATACTGAGATAACAACATATGCTGCTCTCTAGGTAAAGACTAATACTGAGATAACAACATATGATGCTCTCTAGGTAAAGACTGAGATAACAACATATGATGCTCTCTAGGTAAAGACTGAGATAACAACATATGCTGCTCTCTAGGTAAAGACTAATACTGAGATAACAACATATGATGCTCTCTAGGTAAAGACTAATACTGAGATAACAACATATGCTGCTCTCTAGTTAAAGACTAATACTGAGATAACAACATACGCTGCTCTCTAGGTAAAGACTAATACTGAGATAACAACATATGCTGCTCTCTAGGTAAAGACTAATACTGAGATAACAACATATGCTGCTCTCTATGTAAAGACTAATACTGAGATAACAACATATGATGCTCTCTAGGTAAATACTAATACTGAGATAACAACATATGATGCTCTCTAGGTAAAGACTGAGATAACAACATATGCTGCTCTCTATGTAAAGACTGAGATAACAACATATGATGCTCTCTAGGTAAAGACTGAGATAACAACATATGATGCTCTCTAGGTAAAGACTGATACTGAGATAACAACATATGCTGCTCTCTAGGTAAAGACTAATACTGAGATAACAACATATGATGCTCTCTAGGTAAAGACTGAGATAACAACATATGATGCTCTCTAGGTAAAGACTAATACTGAGATAACAACATATGATGCTCTCTAGGTAAAGACTGAGATAACAACATATGATGCTCTCTAGGTAAAGACTGATTCTGAGATAACAACATATGCTGCTCTCTAGGTAAAGACTAATACTGAGATAACAACATATGCTGCTCTCTAGGTAAAGACTAATACTGAGATAACAACATATGCTGCTCTCTATGTAAAGACTGAGATAACAACATATGATGCTCTCTATGTAAATACTAATACTGAGATAACAACATATGCTGCTCTCTAGGTAAAGACTAATACTGAGATAACAACATATGATGCTCTCTAGGTAAAGACTGAGATAACAAAAGACTAGGTAAAGACTGATACTGAGATAACAACATATGCTGCTCTCTAGGTAAAGACTAATACTGAGATAACAACATATGCTGCTCTCTAGGTAAAGACTAATACTGAGATAACAACATATGATGCTCTCTAGGTAAAGACTGAGATAACAACATATGCTGCTCTCTAGGTAAAGACTGATACTGAGATAACAACATATGATGCTCTCTAGGTAAAGACTAATACTGAGATAACAACATATGATGCTCTCTAGGTAAAGACTGAGATAACAACATATGCTGCTCTCTAGGTAAAGACTAATACTGAGATAACAACATATGATGCTCTCTAGGTAAAAGACTGAGATAACAAAATGATGCTCTCTAGGTAAAGACTGAGATAACAACATATGATGCTCTCTATGTAAAGACTAATACTGAGATAACAACATATGCTGCTCTCTAGGTAAAGACTAATACTGAGATAACAACATATGACTAGGTAAAGACTGAGATAACAACATATGATGCTCTCTAGGTAAAGACTAATACTGAGATAACAACATATGATGCTCTCTAGGTAAAGACTGAGATAACAACATATGATGCTCTCTAGGTAAAGACTGATTCTGAGATAACAACATATGCTGCTCTCTAGGTAAAGACTAATACTGAGATAACAACATATGCTGCTCTCTAGGTAAAGACTAATACTGAGATAACAACATATGCTGCTCTCTATGTAAAGACTGAGATAACAACATATGATGCTCTCTATGTAAATACTAATACTGAGATAACAACATATGCTGCTCTCTAGGTAAAGACTAACACTGAGATAACAACATATGATGCTCTCTAGGTAAAGACTGAGATAACAACATATGATGCTCTCTAGGTAAAGACTGAGATAACAACATATGCTGCTCTCTAGGTAAAGACTAATACTGAGATAACAACATATGATGCTCTCTAGGTAAAGACTAATACTGAGATAACAACATATGCTGCTCTCTAGGTAAAGACTAATACTGAGATAACAACATATGCTGCTCTCTAGGTAAAGACTAATACTGAGATAACAACATATGATGCTCTCTAGGTAAAGACTAATACTGAGATAACAACATATGCTGCTCTCTAGGTAAAGACTAATACTGAGATAACAACATATGCTGCTCTCTAGGTAAAGACTAATACTGAGATAACAACATATGATGCTCTCTAGGTAAAGACTGAGATAACAACATATGCTGCTCTCTAGGTAAAGACTGAGATAACAACATATGATGCTCTCTAGGTAAAGACTGAGATAACAACATATGAAGTAAAGACTGATACTGAGATAACAACATATGATGCTCTCTAGGTAAAGACTAATACTGAGATAACAACATATGATGCTCTCTAGGTAAAGACTGAGATAACAACATATGATGCTCTCTAGGTAAAGACTAATACTGAGATAACAACATATGATGCTCTCTAGGTAAAGACTGAGATAACAACATATGATGCTCTCTAGGTAAAGACTATTCTGAGATAACAACATATGATGCTCTCTAGGTAAAGACTAATACTGAGATAACAACATATGCTGCTCTCTAGGTAAAGACTAATACTGAGATAACAACATATGCTGCTCTCTAGGTAAAGACTGAGATAAGATAACAACATATGATGCTCTCTATGTAAATACTAATACTGAGATAACAACATATGCTGCTCTCTAGGTAAAGACTAATACTGAGATAACAACATATGATGCTCTCTAGGTAAAGACTGAGATAACAACATATGATGCTCTCTAGGTAAAGACTGATACTGAGATAACAACATATGCTGCTCTCTAGGTAAAGACTAATACTGAGATAACAACATATGATGCTCTCTAAAGACTAATACTGAGTAAAGCTCTCTAGGTAAAGACTGAGATAACAACATATGCTGCTCTCTAGGTAAAGACTAATACTGAGATAACAACATATGATGCTCTCTAGGTAAAGACTAATACTGAGATAACAACATATGATGCTCTCTAGGTAAAGACTGAGATAACAACATATGCTGCTCTCTAGGTAAAGACTAATACTGAGATAACAACATATGATGCTCTCTAGGTAAAGACTGAGATAACAACATATGATGCTCTCTAGGTAAAGACTGAGATAACAACATATGCTGCTCTCTAGGTAAAGACTAATACTGAGATAACAACATATGATGCTCTCTAGGTAAAGACTAATACTGAGATAACAACATATGCTGCTCTCTAGGTAAAGACTAATACTGAGATAACAACATATGATGCTCTCTAGGTAAAGACTAATACTGAGATAACAACATATGATGCTCTCTAGGTAAAGACTAATACTGAGATAACAAAAGACTAGGTAAAGACTGAGATAACAACATATGATGCTCTCTAGGTAAAGACTAATACTGAGATAACAACATATGATGCTCTCTAGGTAAAGACTGAGATAACAACATATGATGCTCTCTAGGTAAAGACTAATACTGAGATAACAACATATGATGCTCTCTAGGTAAATACTAAGACTGAGATAACAACATATGATGCTCTCTAGGTAAAGACTAATACTGAGATAACAACATATGATGCTCTCTAGGTAAATACTAAGACTGAGATAACAACATATGATGCTCTCTAGGTAAAGACTAATACTGAGATAACAACATATGCTGCTCTCTAGGTAAAGAATAAAGAGATAACAACATATGATGCTCTCTAGGTAAAGACTGAGATAACAACATATGATGCTCTCTAGGTAAAGACTAATACTGAGATAACAACATATGATGCTCTCTAGGTAAAGACTGAGATAACAACATATGATGCTCTCTAGGTAAAGACTAATACTGAGATAACAACATATGCTGCTCTCTAGGTAAAGACTAATACTGAGATAACAACATATGCTGCTCTCTAGGTAAAGACTAATACTGAGATAACAACATATGATGCTCTCTAGGTAAAGATAACAACATATGATGCTCTCTAGGTAAAGACTGAGATAACAACATATGATGCTCTCTAGGTAAAGACTAATACTGAGATAACAACATATGCTGCTCTCTAGGTAAAGACTAATACTGAGATAACAACATATGATGCTCTCTAGGTAAAGACTGAGATAACAACATATGATGCTCTCTAGGTAAAGACTGAGATAACAACATATGATGCTCTCTAGGTAAAGACTAAGATAACAACATATGATGCTCTCTATGTAAATACTAATACTGAGATAACAACATATGATGCTCTCTAGGTAAAGACTAATACTGAGATAACAACATATGATGCTCTCTAAAGGTAAAGACTGAGATAACAACATATGATGCTCTCTAGGTAAAGACTAATACTGAGATAACAACATATGCTGCTCTCTAGGTAAAGACTGAGATAACAACATATGATGCTCTCTAGGTAAAGACTAATACTGAGATAACAACATATGATGCTCTCTAGGTAAAGACTGAGATAACAACATATGATGCTCTCTAGGTAAAGACTAATACTGAGATAACAACATATGCTGCTCTCTAGGTAAAGACTGAGATAACAACATATGATGCTCTCTAGGTAAAGACTAATACTGAGATAACAACATATGATGCTCTCTAGGTAAATACTAGGTAAATACTGAGATAACAACATATGCTGCTCTCTAGGTAAAGACTAATACTGAGATAACAACATATGATGCTCTCTAGGTAAAGACTAATACTGAGATAACAACATATGATGCTCTCTAGGTAAAGACTAATACTGAGATAACAACATATGATGCTGCTCTAGGTAAAGACTGAGATAACAACATATGATGCTCTCTAGGTAAATGCTCTCTAGGTAAAGACTAATACTGAGATAACAACATATGCTGCTCTCTAGGTAAAGACTAATACTGAGATAACAACATATGATGCTCTCTAGGTAAAGACTGAGATAACAACATATGATGCTCTCTAGGTAAAGACTAATACTGAGATAACAACATATGATGCTCTCTAGGTAAAGACTGAGATAACAACATATGATGCTCTCTAGGTAAAGACTAATACTGAGATAACAACATATGCTGCTCTCTAGGTAAAGACTAATACTGAGATAACAACATATGCTGCTCTCTAGGTAAAGACTAATACTGAGATAACAACATATGATGCTCTAGGTAAAGAAAGACTGAGATAACAACATATGATGCTCTCTAGGTAAAGACTGAGATAACAACATATGATGCTCTCTAGGTAAAGACTAATACTGAGATAACAACATATGCTGCTCTCTAGGTAAAGACTAATACTGAGATAACAACATATGATGCTCTCTAGGTAAAGACTGAGATAACAACATATGATGCTCTCTAGGTAAAGACTACTGAGATAACAACATATGATGCTCTCTAGGTAAAGACTAATACTGAGATAACAACATATGATGCTCTCTAGGTAAAGACTAATACTGAGATAACAACATATGCTGCTCTCTAGGTAAAGACTGAGATAACAACATATGATGCTCTCTAGGTAAAGACTAATACTGAGATAACAACATATGATGCTCTCTAGGTAAAGACTGAGATAACAACATATGATGCTCTCTAGGTAAAGACTAATACTGAGATAACAACATATGATGCTCTCTAGGTAAAGACTGAGATAACAACATATGATGCTCTCTAGGTAAAGACTAATACTGAGATAACAACATATGCTGCTCTCTAGGTAAAACTGAGATAACAACATATGATGCTCTCTAGGTAAAGACTAATACTGAGATAACAACATATGATGCTCTCTAGGTAAAGACTGAGATAACAACATATGCTGCTCTCTAGGTAAATACTGAGATAACAACATATGCTGCTCTCTAGGTAAAGACTAATACTGAGATAACAACATATGCTGCTCTCTAGGTAAAGACTAATACTGAGATAACAACATATGATGCTCTCTAGGTAAAGACTAATACTGAGATAACAACATATGATGCTCTCTAGGTAAAGACTGAGATAACAACATATGATGCTCTCTAGGTAAAGACTAATACTGAGATAACAACATATGATGCTCTCTAGGTAAATACTAATACTGAGATAACAACATATGCTGCTCTACTGAGATAACAAAAGACTAATACTGAGATAACAACATATGATGCTCTCTAGGTAAAGACTAATACTGAGATAACAACATATGATGCTCTCTAGGTAAAGACTGAGATAACAACATATGATGCTCTCTAGGTAAAGAAATACTGAGATAACAACATATGATGCTCTCTAGGTAAAGACTAATACTGAGATAACAACATATGCTGCTCTCTAGGTAAAGACTAATACTGAGATAACAACATATGATGCTCTCTAGGTAAAGACTGAGATAACAACATATGATGCTCTCTAGGTAAAGACTGAGATAACAACATATGATGCTCTCTAGGTAAAGACTAATACTGAGATAACAACATATGCTGCTCTCTAGGTAAAGACTAATACTGAGATAACAACATATGATGCTCTCTAGGTAAAGACTGAGATAACAACATATGATGCTCTCTAGGTAAAGACTGAGATAACAACATATGATGCTCTCTAGGTAAAGACTAATACTGAGATAACAACATATGATGCTCTCTAGGTAAAGACTAATACTGAGATAACAACATATGATGCTCTCTAGGTAAAGACTAATACTGAGATAACAACATATGATGCTCTCTAGGTAAAGACTGAGATAACAACATATGATGCTCTCTAGGTAAAGACTAATACTGAGATAACAACATATGATGCTCTCTAGGTAAAGACTGAGATAACAACATATGATGCTCTCTAGGTAAAGACTAAACTGAGATAACAACATATGATGCTCTCTAGGTAAAGACTGAGATAACAACATATGATGCTCTCTAGGTAAAGACTAATACTGAGATAACAACATATGCTGCTCTCTAGGTAAAGACTGAGATAACAACATATGATGCTCTCTAGGTAAAGACTAATACTGAGATAACAACATATGATGCTCTCTAGGTAAAGACTGAGATAACAACATATGCTGCTCTCTAGGTAAATACTGAGATAACAACATATGCTGCTCTCTAGGTAAAGACTAATACTGAGATAACAACATATGCTGCTCTCTAGGTAAAGACTAATACTGAGATAACAACATATGATGCTCTAAAGACTAATACTGAGTAAAGACTGAGATAACAACATATGATGCTCTCTAGGTAAAGACTAATACTGAGATAACAACATATGCTGCTCTCTAGGTAAAGACTGAGATAACAACATATGCTGCTCTCTAGGTAAAGACTAATACTGAGATAACAACATATGCTGCTCTCTAGGTAAAGACTAATACTGAGATAACAACATATGATGCTCTCTAGGTAAAGACTAATACTGAGATAACAACATATGATGCTCTCTAGGTAAAGACTGAGATAACAACATATGATGCTCTCTAGGTAAAGACTGAGATAACAACATATGATGCTCTCTAGGTAAATACTGAGATAACAACATATGCTGCTCTCTAGGTAAAGACTAATACTGAGATAACAACATATGATGCTCTCTAGGTAAAGACTGAGATAACAACATATGATGCTCTCTAGGTAAAGACTAATACTGAGATAACAACATATGCTGCTCTCTAGGTAAAGACTGAGATAACAACATATGATGATCTCTAGGTAAAGACTGAGATAACAACATATGATGCTCTCTAGGTAAAGACTGAGATAACAACATATGATGCTCTCTAGGTAAAGACTAATACTGAGATAACAACATATGATGCTGCTCTCTGCTGAGATAACAACATATGATGGTAAAGACTAATACTGAGATAACAACATATGATGCTCTCTAGGTAAAGACTAATACTGAGATAACAACATGTGATGCTCTCTAGGTAAAGACTAATACTGAGATAACAACATATGCTGCTCTCTAGGTAAAGACTAATACTGAGATAACAACATATGATGCTCTCTAGGTAAAGACTAATACTGAGATAACAACATATGATGCTCTAGGTAAAGACTAGGTAAAGACTCTAGGTAAATACTGAGATAACAACATATGCTGCTCTCTAGGTAAAGACTAATACTGAGATAACAACATATGATGCTCTCTAGGTAAAGACTAATACTGAGATAACAACATATGATGCTCTCTAGGTAAAGACTAATACTGAGATAACAACATATGATGCTCTCTAGGTAAAGACTGAGATAACAACATATGATGCTCTCTAGGTAAAGACTAATACTGAGATAACAACATATGCTGCTCTCTAGGTAAAGACTGAGATAACAACATATGCTGCTCTCTAGGTAAAGACTAATACTGAGATAACAACATATGCTGCTCTCTAGGTAAATACTAATACTGAGATAACAACATATGATGCTCTCTAGGTAAAGACTAATACTGAGATAACAACATATGATGCTCTCTAGGTAAAGACTGAGATAACAACATATGATGCTCTCTAGGTAAAGACTGAGATAACAACATATGCTGCTCTCTAGGTAAATACTGAGATAACAACATATGCTGCTCTCTAGGTAAAGACTAATACTGAGATAACAACATATGATGCTCTCTAGGTAAAGACTGAGATAACAACATATGATGCTCTCTAGGTAAAGACTAATACTGAGATAACAACATATGATGCTCTCTAGGTAAAGACTGAGATAACAACATATGATGATCTCTAGGTAAAGACTGAGATAACAACATATGATGCTCTCTAGGTAAAGACTAATACTGAGATAACAACATGATGCTCTCTAGGTAAAGACTAATACTGAGATAACAACATATGATGCTCTCTAGGTAAAGACTGAGATAACAACATATGATGCTCTCTAGGTAAAGACTAATACTGAGATAACAACATATGATGCTCTCTAGGTAAAGATAACAACATATGATGCTCTCTAGGTAAAGACTGAGATAACAACATATGATGCTCTCTAGGTAAAGACTAATACTGAGATAACAACATATGATGCTCTCTAGGTAAAGACTGAGATAACAACATATGATGCTCTCTAGGTAAAGACTGAGATAACAACATATGCTGCTCTCTAGGTAAAGACTAATACTGAGATAACAACATATGATGCTCTCTAGGTAAAGACTAATACTGAGATAACAACATATGATGCTCTCTAGGTAAAGACTAATACTGAGATAACAACATATGATGCTCTCTAGGTAAAGACTAATACTGAGATAACAACATATGATGCTCTCTAGGTAAAGACTGAGATAACAACATATGATGCTCTCTAGGTAAAGACTGAGATAACAACATATGCTGCTCTCTAGGTAAAGACTAATACTGAGATAACAACATATGATGCTCTCTAGGTAAAGACTAATACTGAGATAACAACATATGATGCTCTCTAGGTAAAGACTAATACTGAGATAACAACATATGATGCTCTCTAGGTAAAGACTGAGATAACAACATATGATGCTCTCTAGGTAAAGACTAATACTGAGATAACAACATATGCTGCTCTCTAAGTAAAGACTGAGATAACAACATATGATGCTCTCTAGTAAATACTAATACTGAGATAACAACATATGCTGCTCTCTAGGTAAAGACTAATACTGAGATAACAACATATGATGCTCTCTAGGTAAAGACTGAGATAACAACATATGCTGCTCTCTAGGTAAAGACTAATACTGAGATAACAACATATGATGCTCTCTAGGTAAAGACTAATACTGAGATAACAACATATGATGCTCTCTAGGTAAAGACTAATACTGAGATAACAACATATGATGCTCTCTAGGTAAATACTAAGACTGAGATAACAACATATGATGCTCTCTAGGTAAAGACTAATACTGAGATAACAACATATGCTGCTCTCTATGTAAAGACTGAGATAACAACATATGATGCTCTCTATGTAAATACTAATACTGAGATAACAACATATGCTGCTCTCTAGGTAAAGACTAATACTGAGATAACAACATATGGTGCTCTCTAGGTAAAGACTGAGATAACAACATATGATGCTCTCTAGGTAAAGACTGAGATAACAACATATGCTGCTCTCTAGGTAAAGACTGATACTGAGATAACAACATATGATGCTCTCTAGGTAAAGACTAATACTGAGATAACAACATATGATGCTCTCTAGGTAAAGACTGAGATAACAACATATGATGCTCTCTAGGTAAAGACTAATACTGAGATAACAACATATGATGCTCTCTAGGTAAAGACTGAGATAACAACATATGATGCTCTCTAGGTAAAGACTGAGATAACAACATATGCTGCTCTCTAGGTAAAGACTAATACTGAGATAACAACATATGATGCTCTCTAGGTAAAGACTAATACTGAGATAACAACATATGATGCTCTCTAGGTAAAGACTAATACTGAGATAACAACATATGATGCTCTCTAGGTAAAGACTAATACTGAGATAACAACATATGATGCTCTCTAGGTAAAGACTGAGATAACAACATATGATGCTCTCTAGGTAAAGACTGAGATAACAACATATGCTGCTCTCTAGGTAAAGACTAATACTGAGATAACAACATATGATGCTCTCTAGGTAAAGACTAATACTGAGATAACAACATATGATGCTCTCTAGGTAAAGACTGAGATAACAACATATGATGCTCTCTAGGTAAAGACTGAGATAACAACATATGATGCTCTCTAGGTAAAGACTAATACTGAGATAACAACATATGATGCTCTCTAGGTAAATACTAAGACTGAGATAACAACATATGATGCTCTCTAGGTAAAGACTAATACTGAGATAACAACATATGATGCTCTCTAGGTAAAGACTAATACTGAGATAACAACATATGCTGCTCTCTATGTAAAGACTGAGATAACAACATATGATGCTCTCTATGTAAATACTAATACTGAGATAACAACATATGCTGCTCTCTAGGTAAAGACTAATACTGAGATAACAACATATGATGCTCTCTAGGTAAAGACTGAGATAACAACATATGATGCTCTCTAGGTAAAGACTAATACTGAGATAACAACATATGATGCTCTCTAGGTAAAGACTGAGATAACAACATATGATGATCTCTAGGTAAAGACTAATACTGAGATAACAACATATGATGCTCTCTAGGTAAAGACTAATACTGAGATAACAACATATGCTGCTCTCTAGGTAAAGACTGATACTGAGATAACAACATATGCTGCTCTCTAGGTAAAGACTAATACTGAGATAACAACATATGCTGCTCTCTAGGTAAAGACTAATACTGAGATAACAACATATGATGCTCTCTAGGTAAAGACTGAGATAACAACATATGATGCTCTCTAGGTAAAGACTGAGATAACAACATATGATGCTCTCTAGGTAAAGACTAATACTGAGATAACAACATATGCTGCTCTCTAGGTAAAGACTAATACTGTGATAACAACATATGATGCTCTCTAGGTAAAGACTGAGATAACAACATATGATGCTCTCTAGGTAAAGACTGAGATAACAACATATGATGCTCTCTAGGTAAAGACTAAGATAACAACATATGATGCTCTCTATGTAAATACTAATACTGAGATAACAACATATGATGCTCTCTAGGTAAAGACTAATACTGAGATAACAACATATGCTGCTTTCTAGGTAAAGACTGAGATAACAACATATGATGCTCTCTAGGTAAAGACTAATACTGAGATAACAACATATGATGCTCTCTAGGTAAAGATTGAGATAACAACATATGATGCTCTCTAGGTAAAGACTAATACTGAGATAACAACATATGATGCTCTCTAGGTAAAGACTGAGATAACAACATATGATGCTCTCTAGGTAAAGACTAATACTGAGATAACAACATATGCTGCTCTCTAGGTAAAGACTGAGATAACAACATATGATGCTCTCTAGGTAAAGACTGAGATAACAACATATGCTGCTCTCTAGGTAAATACTGAGATAACAACATATGCTGCTCTCTAGGTAAAGACTAATACTGAGATAACAACATATGATGCTCTCTAGGTAAAGACTAATACTGAGATAACAACATATGATGCTCTCTAGGTAAAGACTAATACTGAGATAACAACATATGATGCTCTCTAGGTAAAGACTGAGATAACAACATATGATGCTCTCTAGGTAAAGACTAATACTGAGATAACAACATATGCTGCTCTCTAGGTAAAGACTGAGATAACAACATATGCTGCTCTCTAGGTAAAGACTAATACTGAGATAACAACATATGCTGCTCTCTAGGTAAAGACTAATACTGAGATAACAACATATGATGCTCTCTAGGTAAAGACTAATACTGAGATAACAACATATGATGCTCTCTAGGTAAAGACTGAGATAACAACATATGATGCTCTCTAGGTAAAGACTGAGATAACAACATATGCTGCTCTCTAGGTAAATACTGAGATAACAACATATGCTGCTCTCTAGGTAAAGACTAATACTGAGATAACAACATATGATGCTCTCTAGGTAAAGACTGAGATAACAACATATGATGCTCTCTAGGTAAAGACTAATACTGAGATAACAACATATGCTGCTCTCTAGGTAAAGACTGAGATAACAACATATGATGATAAGATAACAACATATGATGCTCTCTAGGTAAAGACTTAGATAACAACATATGCTGCTCTCTAGGTAAAGACTAATACTGAGATAACAACATATGCTGCTCTCTATGTAAATACTAATACTGAGATAACAACATATGATGCTCTCTAGGTAAAGACTAATACTGAGATAACAACATATGATGCTCTCTAGGTAAAGACTGAGATAACAACATATGATGCTCTCTAGGTAAAGACTAATACTGAGATAACAACATATGATGCTCTCTAGGTAAAGACTGAGATAACAACATATGATGCTCTCTAGGTAAAGACTGATACTGAGATAACAACATATGCTGCTCTCTAGGTAAAGACTAATACTGAGATAACAACATATGCTGCTCTCTAGGTAAAGACTAATACTGAGATAACAACATATGATGCTCTCTAGGTAAAGACTGAGATAACAACATATGATGCTCTCTAGGTAAAGACTAATACTGAGATAACAACATATGATGCTCTCTAGGTAAAGACTAATACTGTGATAACAACATATGATGCTCTCTAGGTAAAGACTGAGATAACAACATATGATGCTCTCTAGGTAAAGACTGAGATAACAACATATGATGCTCTCTAGGTAAAGACTGAGATAACAACATATGATGCTCTCTAGGTAAAGACTGAGATAACAACATATGCTGCTCTCTAGGTAAAGACTAATACTGAGATAACAACATATGATGCTCTCTAGGTAAAGACTAATACTGAGATAACAACATATGCTGCTCTCTAGGTAAAGACTAATACTGAGATAACAACATATGATGCTCTCTAGGTAAAGACTGAGATAACAACATATGATGCTCTCTAGGTAAAGACTGATACTGAGATAACAACATATGATGCTCTCTAGGTAAAGACTAATACTGAGATAACAACATATGGTGCTCTCTAGTTAAAGACTAATACTGAGATAACAACATATGATGCTCTCTAGGTAAAGACTAATACTGAGATAACAACATATGATGCTCTCTAGGTAAAGACTAATACTGAGATAACAACATATGATGCTCTCTAGGTAAAGACTGAGATAACAACATATGATGCTCTCTAGGTAAAGACTGATACTGAGATAACAACATATGATGCTCTCTAGGTAAAGACTAATACTGAGATAACAACATATGATGCTCTCTAGGTAAAGACTAATACTGAGATAACAACATATGATGCTCTCTAGGTAAAGACTAATACTGAGATAACAACATATGATGCTCTCTAGGTAAAGACTGAGATAACAACATATGATGCTCTCTAGGTAAAGACTTAGATAACAACATATGCTGCTCTCTAGGTAAAGACTAATACTGAGATAACAACATATGCTGCTCTCTATGTAAATACTAATACTGAGATAACAACATATGATGCTCTCTAGGTAAAGACTAATACTGAGATAACAACATATGATGCTCTCTAGGTAAAGACTGAGATAACAACATATGATGCTCTCTAGGTAAAGACTAATACTGAGATAACAACATATGATGCTCTCTAGGTAAAGACTGAGATAACAACATATGATGCTCTCTAGGTAAAGACTGATACTGAGATAACAACATATGCTGCTCTCTAGGTAAAGACTAATACTGAGATAACAACATATGCTGCTCTCTAGGTAAAGACTAATACTGAGATAACAACATATGATGCTCTCTAGGTAAAGACTGAGATAACAACATATGATGCTCTCTAGGTAAAGACTAATACTGAGATAACAACATATGCTGCTCTCTAGGTAAAGACTAATACTGAGATAACAACATATGATGCTCTCTAGGTAAAGACTGAGATAACAACATATGATGCTCTCTAGGTAAAGACTGAGATAACAACATATGATGCTCTCTAGGTAAAGACTGAGATAACAACATATGATGCTCTCTAGGTAAAGACTGAGATAACAACATATGCTGCTCTCTAGGTAAAGACTAATACTGAGATAACAACATATGCTGCTCTCTAGGTAAAGACTAATACTGAGATAACAACATATGCTGCTCTCTAGGTAAAGACTAATACTGAGATAACAACATATGATGCTCTCTAGGTAAAGACTGAGATAACAACATATGATGCTCTCTAGGTAAAGACTGATACTGAGATAACAACATATGATGCTCTCTAGGTAAAGACTAATACTGAGATAACAACATATGATGCTCTCTAGGTAAAGACTAATACTGAGATAACAACATATGATGCTCTCTAGGTAAAGACTAATACTGAGATAACAACATATGATGCTCTCTAGGTAAAGACTAATACTGAGATAACAACATATGATGCTCTCTAGGTAAAGACTGAGATAACAACATATGATGCTCTCTAGGTAAAGACTGATACTGAGATAACAACATATGATGCTCTCTAGGTAAAGACTAATACTGAGATAACAACATATGGTGCTCTCTAGTTAAAGACTAATACTGAGATAACAACATATGATGCTCTCTAGGTAAAGACTAATACTGAGATAACAACATATGATGCTCTCTAGGTAAAGACTAATACTGAGATAACAACATATGATGCTCTCTAGGTAAAGACTGAGATAACAACATATGCTGCTCTCTAGGTAAAGACTAATACTGAGATAACAACATATGATGCTCTCTAGGTAAAGACTGAGATAACAACATATGATGCTCTCTAGTTAAAGACTAATACTGAGATAACAACATGATGCTCTCTAGGTAAAGACTAATACTGAGATAACAACATATGATGCTCTCTAGGTAAAGACTAATACTGAGATAACAACATATGCTGCTCTCTAGGTAAAGACTAATACTGAGATAACAACATATGCTGCTCTCTAGGTAAAGACTAATACTGAGATAACAACATATGATGCTCTCTAGGTATAGACTAATACTGTGATAACAACATATGAAGCACTCTAGGTAAAGACTGAGATAACAACATATGCTGCTCTCTAGTTAAAGACTAATACTGAGATAACAACATATGCTGCTCTCTAGGTAAAGACTAATACTGAGATAACAACATATGATGCTCTCTAGGTAAAGACTGAGATAACAACATATGATGCTCTCTAGGTAAAGACTGATACTGAGATAACAACATATGATGCTCTCTAGGTAAAGACTAATACTGAGATAACAACATATGGTGCTCTCTAGTTAAAGACTAATACTGAGATAACAACATATGATGCTCTCTAGGTAAAGACTAATACTGAGATAACAACATATGCTGCTCTCTAGGTAAAGACTAATACTGAGATAACAACATATGCTGCTCTCTAGGTAAAGACTAATACTGAGATAACAACATATGCTGCTCTCTAGGTAAAGACTAATACTGAGATAACAACATATGATGCTCTCTAGGTAAAGACTGAGATAACAACATATGATGCTCTCTAGGTAAAGACTGATACTGAGATAACAACATATGATGCTCTCTAGGTAAAGACTAATACTGAGATAACAACATATGGTGCTCTCTAGTTAAAGACTAATACTGAGATAACAACATATGATGCTCTCTAGGTAAAGACTAATACTGAGATAACAACATATGATGCTCTCTAGGTAAAGACTAATACTGAGATAACAACATATGATGCTCTCTAGGTAAAGACTGAGATAACAACATATGATGCTCTCTAGGTAAAGACTGATACTGAGATAACAACATATGATGCTCTCTAGGTAAAGACTAATACTGAGATAACAACATATGGTGCTCTCTAGTTAAAGACTAATACTGAGATAACAACATATGATGCTCTCTAGGTAAAGACTAATACTGAGATAACAACATATGATGCTCTCTAGGTAAAGACTAATACTGAGATAACAACATATGATGCTCTCTAGGTAAAGACTGAGATAACAACATATGCTGCTCTCTAGGTAAAGACTAATACTGAGATAACAACATATGATGCTCTCTAGGTAAAGACTGAGATAACAACATATGATGCTCTCTAGGTAAAGACTAAACTGAGATAACAACATGATGCTCTCTAGGTAAAGACTAATACTGAGATAACAACATATGATGCTCTCTAGGTAAAGACTAATACTGAGATAACAACATATGCTGCTCTCTAGGTAAAGACTAATACTGAGATAACAACATATGATGCTCTCTAGGTAAAGACTAATACTGAGATAACAACATATGATGCTCTCTAGGTATAGACTAACTGTGATAACAACATATGAAGCACTCTAGGTAAAGACTGAGATAACAACATATGCTGCTCTCTAGTTAAAGACTAATACTGAGATAACAACATATGATGCTCTCTAGGTAAAGACTAATACTGAGATAACAACATATGGTGCTCTCTAGTTAAAGACTAATACTGAGATAACAACATATGCTGCTCTCTATGTAAAGACTAATACTGAAATAACAACATATGCTGCTCTCTAGGTAAAGACTAATACTGAGATAACAACATATGCTGCTCTCTAGGTAAAGACTGAGATAACAACATATGATGCTCTCTAGTTAAAGACTAATACTGAGATAACAACATATGATGCTCTCTAGGTAAAGACTAATACTGAGATAACAACATATGATGCTCTCTAGGTAAAGACTGAGATAACAACATATGATGCTCTCTAGGTAAAGACTAATACTGAGATAACAACATATGATGCTCTCTAGGTAAAGACTAATACTGAGATAACAACATATGCTGCTCTCTAGGTAAAGACTAATACTGAGATAACAACATATGCTGCTCTCTAGGTAAAGACTAATACTGAGATAACAACATATGCTGCTCTCTAGGTAAAGACTGAGATAACAACATATGCTGCTCTCTAGGTAAAGACTAATACTGAGATAACAACATATGATGCTCTCTAGGTAAAGACTGAGATAACAACATATGATGCTCTCTAGGTAAAGACTGATACTGAGATAACAACATATGATGCTCTCTAGGTAAAGACTGAGATAACAACATATGGTGCTCTCTAGGTAAAGACTAATACTGAGATAACAACATATGATGCTCTCTAGTTAAAGACTAATACTGAGATAACAACATATGATGCTCTCTAGGTAAAGACTAATACTGAGATAACAACATATGCTGCTCTCTAGGTAAAGACTAATACTGAGATAACAACATATGCTGCTCTCTAGGTAAAGACTAATACTGAGATAACAACATATGCTGCTCTCTAGGTAAAGACTGAGATAACAACATATGCTGCTCTCTAGGTAAAGACTAATACTGAGATAACAACATATGATGCTCTCTAGGTAAAGACTGAGATAACAACATATGATGCTCTCTAGGTAAAGACTAATACTGAGATAACAACATATGATGCTCTCTAGGTAAAGACTGAGATAACAACATATGATGCTCTCTAGGTAAAGACTAATACTGAGATAACAACATATGATGCTCTCTAGTTAAAGACTAATACTGAGATAACAACATATGCTGCTCTCTAGGTAAAGACTAATACTGAGATAACAACATATGATGCTCTCTAGGTAAAGACTAATACTGAGATAACAACATATGATGCTCTCTAGGTAAAGACTAATACTGAGATAACAACATATGATGCTCTCTAGGTAAAGACTAATACTGAGATAACAACATATGATGCTCTCTAGGTAAAGACTAATACTGAGATAACAACATATGATGCTCTCTAGGTAAAGACTGAGATAACAACATATGATGCTCTCTAGGTAAAGACTAATACTGAGATAACAACATATGATGCTCTCTAGGTAAAGACTAATACTGAGATAACAACATATGATGCTCTCTAGTTAAAGACTAATACTGAGATAACAACATATGCTGCTCTCTAGGTAAAGACTAATACTGAGATAACAACATATGATGCTCTCTAGGTAAAGACTAATACTGAGATAACAACATATGATGCTCTCTAGGTAAAGACTAATACTGAGATAACAACATATGATGCTCTCTAGGTAAAGACTAATACTGAGATAACAACATATGATGCTCTCTAGGTAAAGACTGATACTGAGATAACAACATATGATGCTCTCTAGGTAAAGACTAATACTGAGATAACAACACATGATGCTCTCTAGGTAAAGACTGTAAAGATAACAACATATGCTGCTCTCTAGGTAAAGACTAATACTGAGATAACAACATATGATGCTCTCTAGGTAAAGACTGAGATAACAAAATGATGCTCTCTAGGTAAAGACTAATACTGAGATAACAACATATGATGCTCTCAGGTAAAGACTAATACTGAGATAACAACATATGCTGCTCTCTATGTAAAGACTAATACTGAGATAACAACATATGATGCTCTCTAGGTAAAGACTAATACTGAGATAACAACATATGATGCTCTCTAGGTAAAGACTAATACTGAGATAACAACATATGCTGCTCTCTAGGTAAAGACTGAGATAACAACATATGCTGCTCTCTAGGTAAAGACTAATACTGAGATAACAACATATGATGCTCTCTAGGTAAAGACTAATACTGAGATAACAACATATGATGCTCTCTATGTAAAGACTGAGATAACAACATATGATGCTCTCTAGGTAAAGACTAATACTGAGATAACAACATATGATGCTCTCTAGGTAAAGACTGAGATAACAACATATGCTGCTCTCTAGGTAAAGACTAATACTGAGATAACAACATATGGTGCTCTCTAGTTAAAGACTAATACTGAGATAACAACATATGCTGCTCTCTAGGTAAAGACTGAGATAACAACATATGCTGCTCTCTAGGTAAATACTAATACTGAGATAACAACATATGATGCTCTCTAGGTAAAGACTAATACTGTGATAACAACATATGATGCTCTCTAGGTAAAGACTGAGATAACAACATATGATGCTCTCTAGGTAAAGACTAATACTGAGATAACAACATATGCTGCTCTCTAGGTAAAGACTAATACTGAGATAACAACATATGCTGCTCTCTAGGTAAAGACTAATACTGTGATAACAACATATGATGCTCTCTAGGTAAAGACTGAGATAACAACATATGATGCTCTCTAGGTAAAGACTAATACTGAGATAACACATATGATGCTCTCTAGGTAAAGACTGAGATAACAACATATGATGCTCTCTAGGTAAATACTAATACTGAGATAACAACATATGATGCTCTCTAGGTAAAGACTAATACTGAGATAACAACATATGATGCTCTCTAGGTAAAGACTGAGATAACAACATATGCTGCTCTCTAGGTAAAGACTGAGATAACAACATATGAGATAACAACATATGATGCTCTCTAGGTAAAGACTAATACTGAGATAACAACATATGCTGCTCTCTAGGTAAAGACTGAGATAACAACATATGATGCTCTCTAGGTAAAGACTGAGATAACAACATATGCTGCTCTCTAGGTAAAGACTAATACTGAGATAACAACATATGATGCTCTCTAGGTAAAGACTGAGATAACAACATATGCTGCTCTCTAGGTAAAGACTAATACTGAGATAACAACATATGATGCTCTCTAGGTAAAGACTAATACTGAAATAACAACATATGCTGCTCTCTAGGTAAAGACTAATACTGAGATAACAACATATGCTGCTCTCTAGGTAAAGACTAATACTGAGATAACAACATATGATGCTCTCTAGGTATAGACTAATACTGTGATAACAACATATGAAGCACTCTAGGTAAAGACTGAGATAACAACATATGCTGCTCTCTAGTTAAAGACTAATACTGAGATAACAACATATGATGCTCTCTAGATAAAGACTAATACTGAGATAACAACATATGGTGCTCTCTAGTTAAAGACTAATACTGAGATAACAACATATGCTGCTCTCTATGTAAAGACTAATACTGAAATAACAACATATGCTGCTCTCTAGGTAAAGACTAATACTGAGATAACAACATATGCTGCTCTCTAGGTAAAGACTGAGATAACAACATATGATGCTCTCTAGTTAAAGACTAATACTGAGATAACAACATATGATGCTCTCTAGGTAAAGACTAATACTGAGATAACAACATATGATGCTCTCTAGGTAAAGACTGAGATAACAACATATGCTGCTCTCTAGGTAAAGACTAATACTGAGATAACAACATATGATGCTCTCTAGGTAAAGACTAATACTGAGATAACAACATATGCTGCTCTCTAGTTAAAGACTAATACTGAGATAACAACATACGCTGCTCTCTAGGTAAAGACTAATACTGAGATAACAACATATGCTCCTCTCTAGGTAAAGACTAATACTGAGATAACAACATATGCTGCTCTCTATGTAAAGACTAATACTGAGATAACAACATATGATGCTCTCTAGGTAAATACTAATACTGAGATAACAACATATGATGCTCTCTAGGTAAAGACTGAGATAACAACATATGCTGCTCTCTAGGTAAAGACTGAGATAACAACATATGATGCTCTCTAGGTAAAGACTAATACTGAGATAACAACATATGCTGCTCTCTATGTAAAGACTAATACTGAGATAACAACATATGATGCTCTCTAGGTAAATACTAATACTGAGATAACAACATATGATGCTCTCTAGGTAAAGACTGAGATAACAACATATGCTGCTCTCTATGTAAAGACTGAGATAACAACATATGATGCTCTCTAGGTAAAGACTGAGATAACAACATATGATGCTCTCTAGGTAAAGACTGATACTGAGATAACAACATATGCTGCTCTCTAGGTAAAGACTAATACTGAGATAACAACATATGATGCTCTCTAGGTAAAGACTGAGATAACAACATATGATGCTCTCTAGGTAAAGACTGATACTGAGATAACAACATATGCTGCTCTCTAGGTAAAGACTAATACTGAGATAACAACATATGCTGCTCTCTAGGTAAAGACTAATACTGAGATAACAACATATGATGCTCTCTAGGTAAAGACTGAGATAACAACATATGCTGCTCTCTAGGTAAAGACTGAGATAACAACATATGATGCTCTCTAGGTAAAGACTAATACTGAGATAACAACATATGCTGCTCTCTAGGTAAAGACTGAGATAACAACATATGCTGCTCTCTAGGTAAAGACTAATACTGAGATAACAACATATGATGCTCTCTAGGTAAAGACTAATACTGAGATAACAACATATGCTGCTCTCTAGTTAAAGACTAATACTGAGATAACAACATACGCTGCTCTCTAGGTAAAGAATAATACTGAGATAACAACATATGCTGCTCTCTAGGTAAAGACTAATACTGAGATAACAACATATGCTGCTCTCTATGTAAAGACTAATACTGAGATAACAACATATGATGCTCTCTAGGTAAATACTAATACTGAGATAACAACATATGATGCTCTCTAGGTAAAGACTGAGATAACAACATATGCTGCTCTCTAGGTAAAGACTGAGATAACAACATATGCTGCTCTCTAGGTAAAGACTGAGATAACAACATATGCTGCTCTCTAGGTAAAGACTAATACTGAGATAACAACATATGCTGCTCTCTATGTAAAGACTGAGATAACAACATATGCTGCTCTCTAGGTAAAGACTAATACTGAGATAACAACATATGCTGCTCTCTAGGTAAAGACTAATACTGAGATAACAACATATGCTGCTCTCTAGGTAAAGACTAATACTGAGATAACAACATATGCTGCTCTCTAGGTAAAGACTAATACTGAGATAACAACATATGATGCTCTCTATGTAAAGACTGAGATAACAACATATGATGCTCTCTAGGTAAAGACTGAGATAACAACATATGATGCTCTCTAGGTAAAGACTAATACTGAGATAACAACATATGATGCTCTCTAGGTAAAGACTGAGATAACAACATATGATGCTCTCTAGGTAAAGACTGATACTGAGATAACAACATATGCTGCTCTCTAGGTAAAGACTAATACTGAGATAACAACATATGCTGCTCTCTAGGTAAAGACTAATACTGAGATAACAACATATGATGCTCTCTAGGTAAAGACTGAGATAACAACATATGATGCTCTCTAGGTAAAGACTGAGATAACAACATATGCTGCTCTCTAGGTAAAGACTAATACTGAGATAACAACATATGATGCTCTCTAGGTAAAGACTAATACTGAGATAACAACATATGATGCTCTCTAGGTAAAGACTGAGATAACAACATATGCTGCTCTCTAGGTAAAGACTAATACTGAGATAACAACATATGATGCTCTCTAGGTAAAGACTAATACTGAGATAACAACATATGATGCTCTCTAGGTAAAGACTGAGATAACAACATATGATGCTCTCTAGGTAAAGACTAAAGACTGAGATAACAACATATGCTGCTCTCTAGGTAAAGACTAATACTGAGATAACAACATATGATGCTCTCTAGGTAAAGACTAATACTGAGATAACAACATATGCTGCTCTCTAGGTAAAGACTAATACTGAGATAACAACATATGATGCTCTCTAGGTAAATACTAAGACTGAGATAACAACATATGATGCTCTCTAGGTAAAGACTAATACTGAGATAACAACATATGATGCTCTCTAGGTAAAGACTAATACTGAGATAACAACATATGCTGCTCTCTATGTAAAGACTGAGATAACAACATATGATGCTCTCTATGTAAATACTAATACTGAGATAACAACATATGCTGCTCTCTAGGTAAAGACTAATACTGAGATAACAACATATGCTGCTCTCTAGGTAAAGACTAATACTGAGATAACAACATATGCTGCTCTCTAGGTAAAGACTAATACTGAGATAACAACATATGATGCTCTCTAGGTAAAGACTGAGATAACAACATATGATGCTCTCTAGGTAAAGACTAATACTGAGATAACAACATATGCTGCTCTCTAGGTAAAGACTAATACTGAGATAACAACATATGATGCTCTCTAGGTAAAGACTGAGATAACAACATATGATGCTCTCTAGGTAAAGACTGAGATAACAACATATGATGCTCTCTAGGTAAAGACTAAGATAACAACATATGATGCTCTCTATGTAAATACTAATACTGAGATAACAACATATGATGCTCTCTAGGTAAAGACTAATACTGAGATAACAACATATGCTGCTTTCTAGGTAAAGACTGAGATAACAACATATGATGCTCTCTAGGTAAAGACTAATACTGAGATAACAACATATGATGCTCTCTAGGTAAAGATTGAGATAACAACATATGATGCTCTCTAGGTAAAGACTAATACTGAGATAACAACATACGATGCTCTCTAGGTAAAGACTGAGATAACAACATATGATGCTCTCTAGGTAAAGACTAATACTGAGATAACAACATATGCTGCTCTCTAGGTAAAGACTGAGATAACAACATATGATGCTCTCTAGGTAAAGACTGAGATAACAACATATGCTGCTCTCTAGGTAAATACTGTGATAACAACATATGCTGCTCTCTAGGTAAAGACTAATACTGAGATAACAACATATGCTGCTCTCTATGTAAATACTAATACTGAGATAACAACATATGATGCTCTCTAGGTAAAGACTAATACTGAGATAACAACATATGATGCTCTCTAGGTAAAGACTGAGATAACAACATATGATGCTCTCTAGGTAAAGACTAATACTGAGATAACAACATATGCTGCTCTCTAGGTAAAGACTAATACTGTGATAACAACATATGATGCTCTCTAGGTAAAGACTGAGATAACAACATATGATGCTCTCTAGGTAAAGACTGAGATAACAACATATGATGCTCTCTAGGTAAAGACTGAGATAACAACATATGCTGCTCTCTAGGTAAAGACTAATACTGAGATAACAACATATGCTGCTCTCTATGTAAATACTAATACTGAGATAACAACATATGATGCTCTCTAGGTAAAGACTAATACTGAGATAACAACATATGATGCTCTCTAGGTAAAGACTGAGATAACAACATATGATGCTCTCTAGGTAAAGACTAATACTGAGATAACAACATATGATGCTCTCTAGGTAAAGACTGAGATAACAACATATGATGCTCTCTAGGTAAAGACTAATACTGAGATAACAACATATGCTGCTCTCTAGGTAAAGACTGAGATAACAACATATGATGCTCTCTAGGTAAAGACTGAGATAACAACATATGCTGCTCTCTAGGTAAATACTGAGATAACAACATATGCTGCTCTCTAGGTAAAGACTAATACTGAGATAACAACATATGATGCTCTCTAGGTAAAGACTGAGATAACAACATATGATGCTCTCTAGGTAAAGACTAATACTGAGATAACAACATATGCTGCTCTCTAGGTAAAGACTGAGATAACAACATATGATGCTCTCTAGGTAAAGACTGAGATAACAACATATGCTGCTCTCTAGGTAAATACTGAGATAACAACATATGCTGCTCTCTAGGTAAAGACTAATACTCAGATAACAACATATGATGCTCTCTAGGTAAAGACTGAGATAACAACATATGATGCTCTCTAGGTAAAGACTAATACTGAGATAACAACATATGCTGCTCTCTAGGTAAAGACTGAGATAACAACATATGCTGCTCTCTATGTAAATACTGAGATAACAACATATGATGGTCTCTAGGTAAAGACTAATACTGAGATAACAACATATGATGGTCTCTAGGTAAAGACTAATACTGAGATAACAACATATGCTGCTCTCTAGGTAAAGACTAATACTGAGATAACAACATATGCTGCTCTCTAGGTAAATACTGAGATAACAACATATGCTGCTCTCTAGGTAAATACTGAGATAACAACATATGATGCTCTCTAGGTAAAGACTAATACTGAGATAACAACATATGATGCTCTCTAGGTAAAGACTAATACTGAGATAACAACATATGATGCTCTCTAGGTAAAGACTAATACTGAGATAACAACATATGATGCTCTCTAGTTAAAGACTAATACTGAGATAACAACATATGCTGCTCTCTAGGTAAAGACTGAGATAACAACATATGCTGCTCTCTATGTAAAGACTAATACTGAGATAACAACATATGATGCTCTCTAGGTAAAGACTGAGATAACAACATATGATGCTCTCTAGGTAAAGACTGAGATAACAACATATGGTGCTCTCTAGTTAAAGACTGAGATAACAACATATGATGCTCTCTAGGTAAAGACTGAGATAACAACATATGATGCTCTCTAGGTAAAGACTAATACTGAGATAACAACATATGATGCTCTCTAGGTAAAGACTGAGATAACAACATATGCTGCTCTCTAGGTAAAGACTAATACTGAGATAACAACATATGATGCTCTCTAGGTAAAGACTAATACTGAGATAACAACATATGCTGCTCTCTAGGTAAAGACTGAGATAACAACATATGCTGCTCTCTAGGTAAAGACTGAGATAACAACATATGATGCTCTCTAGGTAAAGACTAATACTGAGATAACAACATATGCTGCTCTCTAGGTAAAGACTAATACTGAGATAACAACATATGATGCTCTCTAGGTAAAGACTAATACTGAGATAACAACATATGCTGCTCTCTAGGTAAAGACTGAGATAACAACATATGATGCTCTCTAGGTAAAGACTAATACTGAGATAACAACATATGCTGCTCTCTAGGTAAAGACTAATACTGAGATAACAACATATGATGCTCTCTAGGTAAAGACTAATACTGTGATAACAACATATGATGCTCTCTAGGTAAAGACTAATACTGAGATAACAACATATGATGCTCTCTAGGTAAAGACTGAGATAACAACATATGCTGCTCTCTAGGTAAAGACTAATACTGAGATAACAACATATGATGCTCTCTAGGTAAAGACTAATACTGAGATAACAACATATGCTGCTCTCTAGGTAAAGACTGAGATAACAACATATGATGCTCTCTAGGTAAAGACTGAGATAACAACATATGCTGCTCTCTAGGTAAAGACTAATACTGAGATAACAACATATGATGCTCTCTAGGTAAAGACTAATACTGTGATAACAACATATGATGCTCTCTAGGTAAAGACTAATACTGAGATAACAACATATGATGCTCTCTAGGTAAAGACTGAGATAACAACATATGCTGCTCTCTAGGTAAAGACTAATACTGAGATAACAACATATGATGCTCTCTAGGTAAAGACTAATACTGAGATAACAACATATGATGCTCTCTAGGTAAAGACTAAGACTGAGATAACAACATATGATGCTCTCTAGGTAAAGACTAATACTGAGATAACAACATATGATGCTCTCTAGGTAAAGACTGAGATAACAACATATGATGCTCTCTAGGTAAAGACTGAGATAACAACATATGATGCTCTCTAGGTAAAGACTAATACTGAGATAACAACATATGATGCTCTCTAGGTAAAGACTAATACTGAGATAACAACATATGATGCTCTCTAGGTAAATACTAATACTGAGATAACAACATATGCTGCTCTCTAGGTAAAGACTAATACTGAGATAACAACATATGATGCTCTCTAGGTAAAGACTAATACTGAGATAACAACATATGCTGCTCTCTAGGTAAACAGATGGTGGTTTAATTGTGTTCACTTTGCTCAGATCAGTTACTACTAACATTTAAGCTGATATCCAGTGATGGAAAAAGTACCCAATTGTCATACTTGAGTAAAAGTAAAGATACACTAACAGAAAATAACTAAAGTAAAAGTGAATGTCACCCAGTAAAATACTACTTGAGTAAAAGTCTAAAATGATTTGGTGTAAAATATACTTAAGTATCAAAAGTAAATGTAAGTGTTATAATATACACATGTATCAAAAGTAAAAGTAAAAGTGTACATCATTTCTAATTCCCTATTTTAAGCAAGCCAGACGGCACCATTTTCTTGATTTTTAAATATATGGATAGCCAGGGACACACTCCAACACACAGACATCATTTAGAAATGAAGCAAGTGTGTTTAGTGAGTCCGCCAGATCAGAGGCAGTAGGGATGACCAAGGATTTTCTCTTGACAAGTGTGTGAATTGGACCATTTTCCTGTCCTGTTAAGAATTTCAAAACATAACTAAAACTTTTGGGTGTCAGGAAAAAATGATGGAGTAAAAAAGTCATTATTTTCTTTAGGAATGTAGTGAGGTAAAAGTAAAAGTTGTCAAAAATATAAATAGTAAAGTACAGATACCCCAAAAACGTACTTAAGTAGTACTTTCAAGTATTTTTACTGAAGTACTTTACACCACTGCTGATATCCTCATGTAATATTAGATAGTGGAATCAGCCGCCCCAGATACCCCAGGCAAGGGTCAGCTGTGCAGCTGCTGAATATTCTCATCTCCTCCCGTTGTTCCATCTGTGGAAGAAAGAGGTCACTGTTGAATTACATAACTACCAAACTAGGCTTCCCATTTGGGAATTTATGGTTTCGAACCATCTGAAACACAAAAGAGGGGAGATATTTGCCAAGTCATCTAATTAAATGTAAAGATTGACTTTTTTCTATTATTCCACTCAAAAAGAATCTATGAATCTATGTCCTTTGAGTCAAATATAGATACATGCTCAATTACGTTATGAATATGAATTGTTGTGATATGACTAGATAAAGTCTGTCTGTCTCTGTGTCTGTGTCTGTCACACTGTCTTTGAAAGAGGAGGATTGTCAGACAGAACTACAGTAGTCTAGCAGGGGTAAGTACTGAATAATAACTACAGTAGTCTAGCAGGGGTAAGTACTGAATAATAACTACAGTAGTCTAGCAGGGGTGAGTACTGAATAATAACTACAGTAGTCTAGCAGGGGTGAGTACTGAATAATAACTACAGTAGTCTAGCAGGGGTAAGTACTGAATAATAACTACAGTAGTCTAGCAGGGGTGAGTACTGAATAATAACTACAGTAGTCTAGCAGGTGTAAGTACTGAATAATAACTACAGTATTCTAGCAGGGGTGAGTACTGAATAATAACTACAGTAGTCTAGCAGGGGTGAGTACTGAATAATAACTACAGTAGTCTAGCAGGGGTGAGTACTGAATAATAACTACAGTAGTCTAGCAGGGGTGAGTACTGAATAATAACTACAGTAGTCTAGCAGGGGTAAGTACTGAATAATAACTACAGTAGTCTAGCAGGGGTGAGTACTGAATAATAACTACAGTAGTCTAGCAGGGGTGAGTACTGAATAATAACTACAGTAGTCTAGCAGGGGTGAGAACTGAATAATAACTACAGTAGTCTAGCAGGGGTGAGTACTGAATAATAACTGTACCAGGGGTAAGTACTGAATAATACCTGTACCAGGGGTAAGTACTGAAGAATACCTGTACCAGGGGTAAGAACTGAAGAATACCTGTACCAGGGGTAAGTACTGAAGAATACCTGTACGAGGGGTAAGTACTGAAGAATACCTGTACCAGGGGTAAGTACTGAAGAATACCTGTACCAGGGGTAAGAACTGAAGAATACCTGTACCAGGGTGAGTACTGAAGAGTATCTAGTGGTACGTACTGAAGAATACTTGTACCAGGGGGAGTACTGAAGATAACCTGTACCAGGGTAAGTACTGAAGAATACCTGTACCAGGGGTAAGTACTGAAGAATACCTGTACGAGGGGTAAGTACTGAAGAATACCTGTACCAGGGGTAAGTACTGAAGAATACCTGTACCAGGGGTAAGAACTGAAGAATACCTGTACCAGGTTGAGTACTGAATAATACCTGTACCAGGGTGAGTACAGAAGAGTATCTAGTGGCAAGTACTGAAGAATACTTGTACCAGGGGGAGTACTGAAGATAACCTGTACCAGGGGTAAGTACTGAAGAGTATCTAATGGTAAGTACTGAAGAATACCTGTACCAGGGGTAAGTACTGAATAATACCTGTACCAGGGGTAAGTACTGAAGAATACCTGTACCAGGGTGAGTACTGAAGAATACCTGTACCAGGGTGAGTACTGAAGAATACCTGTACCAGGGGTAAGTATTGAAGAATACTAATGACTCAAAATGACTAAAATAGGACAAAAGCCTATTGTCCAGCTACGTATATAGAAAGTGAAGTCACAGCTATTTGTAGGAGAGCATGAATATTACTAGGTCTAGATGTTTAGTAGGAGAGCATGAATAATAATAGGTCTAGATGTTTAGCAGGAGAGCATGGATATCAAATCAAATCAAATTTTATTTGTCACATACACATGGTTAGCAGATGTTAATGCGAGTGTAGCGAAATGCTTGTGCTTCTAGTTCCGACAATGCAGTGATAACCAACAAGTAATCTAACTAACAATTCCAAAACTACTCTCTTATACACAGTGTAAGGGGATAAAGAATATGTACATAAGGATATATGAATGAGTGATGGTACAGAGCAGCATACAGTAGATGGTATCGAGTACAGTATATACATATGAGATGAGTATGTAGACAAAGTAAACAAAGTGGCATAGTTAAAGTGGCTAGTGATACATGTATTACATAAGGATGCAGTCGATGATCTAGAGTACAGTATATACGTATGCATATGAGATGAATAATGTAGGGTAAGTAACATTATATAAGGTAGCATTGTTTAAAGTGGCTAGTGATATATTTACATCATTTCCCATCAATTCCCATTATTAAAGTGGCTGGAGTTGGGTCAGTGTCAATGACAGTGTGTTGGCAGCAGCCACTCAATGTTAGTGGTGGCTGTTTAACAGTCTGATGGCCTTGAGATAGAAGCTGTTTTTCAGTCTCTCGGTTCCAGCTTTGATGCACCTGTACTGACCTCGCCTTCTGGATGATAGCGGGGTGAACAGGCAGTGGTTCGGGTGGTTGATGTCCTTGATGATCTTTATGGCCTTCCTGTAACATCGGGTGGTGTAGGTGTCCTGGAGGGCAGGTAGTTTGCCCCGGTGATGCGTTGTGCAGACCTCACTACCCTCTGGAGAGCCTTACGGTTGAGGGCGGAGCAGTTGCCGTACCAGGCGGTGATACAGCCCGCCAGGATGCTCTCGATTGTGCATCTGTAGAAGTTTGTGAGTGCTTTTGGTGACAAGCCGAATTTCTTCAGCCTCCTGAGGTTGAAGAGGCGCTGCTGCGCCTTCTTCACGACGCTGTCAGTGTGAGTGGACCAATTCAGTTTGTCTGTGATGTGTATGCCGAGGAACTTAAAACTTGCTACCCTCTCCACTACTGTTCCATCGATGTGGATAGGGGTGTTCCCTCTGCTGTTTCCTAGTGAAGTCCACAATCATCTCCTTAGTTTTGTTGACGTTGAGTGTGAGGTTATTTTCCTGACACCACACTCCAAGGGCCCTCACCTCCTCCCTGTAGGCCGTCTCGTCGTTGTTGGTAATCAAGCCTACCACTGTTGTGTCGTCCGCAAACTTGATGATTGAGTTGGAGGCGTGCGTGGCCACGCAGTCGTGGGTGAACAGGGAGTACAGGAGAGGGCTCAGAACGCACCCTTGTGGGGCCCCGTGTTGAGGATCAGCGGGGAGGAGATGTTGTTGCCTACCCTCACCACCTGGGGCGGCCCGTCAGGAAGTCCAGTACCCAGTTGCACAGGGCGGGGTCGAGACCCAGGGTCTCGAGCTTGATGACGAGCTTGGAGGGTACTATGGTGTTGAATGCCGAGCTGTAGTCGATGAACAGCATTCTCACATAGGTATTCCTCTTGTCCAGGTGGGTTAGGGCAGTGTGCAGTGTGGTTGAGATTGCATCGTCTGTGGACCTATTTGGGCGGTAAGCAAATTGGAGTGGGTCTAGGGTGTCAGGTAGGGTGGAGGTGATATGGTCCTTGACTAGTCTCTCAAAGCACTTCATGATGACGGAAGTGAGTGCTACGGGGTGGTAGTCGTTTAGCTCAGTTACCTTAGCTTTCTTGGGAACAGGAACAATGGTGGCCCTCTTGAAGCATGTGGGAACAGCAGACTGGTATAGGGATTGATTGAATATGTCCGTAAACACACCGGCCAGCTGGTCTGCGCATGCTCTGAGGGCGCGGCTGGGGATGCCGTCTGGGCCTGCAGCCTTGCGAGGGTTAACACGTTTAAATGTCTTACTCACCTCGGCTGCAGTGAAGGAGAGACCGCATGTTTTCGTTGCAGGCCGTGTCAGTGGCACTGTATTGTCCTCAAAGCGGGCAAAAAAGTTATTTAGTCTGCCTGGGAGCAAGACATCCTGGTCCGTGACTGGGCTGGGTTTCTTCTTGTAGTCCGTGATTGACTGTAGACCCTGCCACATGCCTTTTGTGTCTGAGCCATTGAATTGAGATTCCACGTTGTCTCTGTACTGACGCTTAGCTTGTTTAATAGCCTTGCGGAGGGAATAGCTGCATTGTTTATATTCTGTCATGTTTCCGGTCACCTTGCCCTGATTAAAAGCAGTGGTTCGCGCTTTCAGTTTCACGCGAATGCTGCCATCAATCCACGGTTTCTGGTTAGGGAATGTTTTTATCGTTGCTATGGGAACGACATCTTCGACGCACGTTCTAATGAACTCGCACACCGAATCAGCGTATTCGTCAATATTTTTATCTGACGCAATACGAAACATGTCCCAGTCCACGTGATGGAAGCAGTCTTGGAGTGTGGAGTCAGCTTGGTCTGACCAGCGTTGGACAGACCTCAGCGTGGGAGCCTCTTGTTTTAGTTTCTGCCTGTAGGCAGGGATCAGCAAAATGGAGTCGTGGTCACCTTTTCCGAAAGGGGGGCGGGGAAGGGCCTTATATGCGTTGCGGAAGTTAGAGTAACAATGATCCAAGGTTTTACCACCCCTGGTTGCGCAATCGATATGCTGATAAAATTTAGGGAGTCTTGTTTTCAGATTAGCTTTGTTAAAATCCCCAGCTACAATGAATGCAGCCTCTGGATAAATGGTTTCCAGTTTGCAAAGAGTTAAATAAAGTTTGTTCAGAGCCATCGATGTGTCTGCTTGGGGGGGGATATACGATAATTACGCAATTATCTATGATACAAAGACGGCTATGTAGCTAGCTAAGAAGAAAAATTGCTAAGATTAGACAAATCAAACCGTTGTACTATAATGAAATGTAATGAAATGTAATACTACCTGCGGACCGAGTGCAGATGCGACCGCTCGGTCATGGGGAAATAACACATACATGAACGAATCGTGAACACTGATGAGTGAGAAAGTTACAGAAGTACGAGAAGCACAAGTACGCCCCAAGTCATGCTAATCTGTCACCACTACAGTACCAGGGGAGGTTATAATTTTTGGGGAGGAAGGGTATGATTTAGAGGTGTTTAGAAACATATTCTATTCTTATATACAATAAAAGTGACTCCAAAATGAAGAAAAAAAACAACATTATTTACCATTTAATCTCTAAACGGGACACCTGACATGGATGAATATACTGTAACCTCAAATTAAAACTGTCATTCTGCACTTTAACCTCATAGTCAGTGTATCATTTCAATTCCAACGTGCTGGAGTACAGAGCCAAAACAGCAGAAAATGTGTTTATAATGATTACTAGTTACAGTTATGGATCGACAGTGGTGCCATTATCAGTGATGTCAATTATTGATCATTAATCATTGATGTGGTAGATAAACAAATGATGTTGTGTTTCTTTCAGTGAAGCTATTGTAGATACACTATGGAGAGGCTATAAGACTGGGACTGGGGCTGGGACCAGCTAACTCAACACATGGATACCCACTAGTAACCCACTGAGTGGTAGAAATAAGTGCAGAAGAGGAGCAGCAGACCCTGACTGTCTGAGAAGGGGATAGGGGGAGGAGGGGAGGAGCGGGAGCCATGCAGGGGAACATGTGGCACTACCAACTCAACTGTCTAATCTGGGCATGGTTGTCATTGTGTTGGAGGTGTGTTAAGTTTGTCTAGAATGTCCAAAAGCCAGGAGATCACTGAGTCAATTTTCACATTGTGAATGGATGATTGTGAATAAAGCAAGTAGCAGGTCTCCCCTCAGCCCATAGGCCCTGCTGCCTGACTGGTGGGCTGACTGACTGACTGACTGACTGACTGACTGACTGACTGGCTGGTTGACTGGCTGGTTGACTGGCTGGCTGGCTGGCTGGCTGACTGGCTGGCTGACTGGTTGGCTGACTGGCTGGTTGACTGACTGGCTGGCTGGCTGGTTCACTGGCTGGCTGGCTGGCTGGCTGGCTGGTTGACTGGCTGGTTGACTGGCTGGCTGGTTGACTGGCTGGTTGGCTGGATGACTGGCTGGTTGGTCGGTTGGTTGGCTGACTGGCTGGCTGGCTGGCTGACTGGCTGGGTGGCTGGTTGGTTGGCTGACTGGCTGGTTAGCTGACTGGCTGACTGGTTGGCTGACTGCATCTCCTCCCTGTTTTGGCATCTAGCCCATCAGTAGCTCCTCTCCTCTCCTAAAGTCTTATTTCCATGACCTGTGGAAACCAACACACAGATCCCTCCATCCCAGTGGATGTTTTAGACCTGAGCGCTGGTTCATTATCTGTTTCAGTGAATGACAGTGAGTCTGCAGAGCACCGTCACTCTGTTTCTCTCTCTGTCTCCACGCTCCCTGCACATCTACACAATCACACATGAGTGTCAGACTGCTTTGATGCCCTTTTATTGTCAACTTCTTTAGTTCAAATAACCAGTGTGAGGATTATGAAGAGATGGACTTAACTGTAGAGAGAGGGAGAGAAAGAGAGAGATCGGTGACAGACAGACAGAGCACTGACTTCTCCTGTTCAGCGTTCTTAAGATGAGGGGTAATGCTGTGACCCTATCCCGGCGAGGAGGTTATTAACTTGGCTGGGTGGGTTCTGACTGGGTGATGGTTGAAGTATCTGAACTGTCTTAACTTGGCTGGGTGGGTTCTGACTGGGTGGGTTCTGACTGGGTGATTGTTGAAGTATCTGAACTGTCTTAACTTGGCTGGGTGGGTTCTGACTGGGTGGGTTCTGACTGTGTGGTGGTTGAAGTATATGAGCTGTCTTACCTTGGCTGGGTGGGTTCTGACTGGGTGGGTTCTGACTGGGTGGTGGTTGAAGTATCTGAGCTGTTTTAACTTGGCTTGGTGGGTTCTGACTGGGTGGGTTCTAACTGGGTGGGTTCTGACTGGGTGGGTTCTGACTGGGTGGTGGTTGAAGTATCTGAGCTGTCTTAACTTGGCTGGGTGGGTTCTGACTGGGTGGGTTCTGACTGGGTGGGTTCTGACTGGGTGATGGTTGAAGTATCTGAACTGTCTTAACTTGGCTGGGTGGGTTCTGACTGGGTGGGTTCTGAAGTATCTGAGCTGTTTTAACTTGGCTGGGTGGGTTCTGACTGGGTGGTGGGTGAAGTATCTGAGCTGTCTTAACTTGGCTGGGTGGGTTCTGACTGGGTGGGTTCTGACTGGGTGGGTTCTGACTGGGTAATGGTTGAAGTATCTGAACTGTCTTAACTTGGCTGGGTGGGTTCTGACTGGGTGGGTTCTGACTGGGTGATGGTTGAAGTATCTGAGCTGTCTTAACTTGGCTGGGTGGGTTCTGACTGGGTGGTGGTTGAAGTATCTGAGCTGTCTTAACTTGGCTGGGTGGGTTCTGGCTGGGTGGGTTCTGACTGGGTGGGTTCTGACTGGGTGGTGGTTGAAGTATCTGAACTGTCTTAACTTGGCTGGGTGGGTTCTGACTGGGTGGTGGTTGCAGTATCTGAGCTGTCCTAACTTGGCTGCGTGGGTTCTGGCTGGGTGGTGGTTGAAGTATCTGAGCTGTCTTAACTTGGCTGGGTGGGTTCTGGCTGGGTGGGTTCTGACTGGGTGGGTTCTGACTGGGTGATGGTTGAAGTATCTGAGCTGTTTTAACTTGGCTGGGTGGGTTCTGACTGGGTGGGTTCTGACTGGGTGATGGTTGAAGTATCTGAGCTGTCTTAACTTGGCTGGGTGGGTTCTGACTGGGTGGGTTCTGACTGGGTGGGTTCTGACTGGGTGGTGGTTGAAGTATCTGAACTGTCTTAACTTGGCTGGGTGGGTTCTGACTGGGTGGGTTCTGACTGGGTGGGTTCTGACTGGGTGGTGGTTGAAGTATCTGAACTGTCTTAACTTGGCTGGGTGGGTTCTGACTGGGTGATGGTTGAAGTATCTGAGCTGTCTTAACTTGGCTGGGTGGGTTCTGACTGGGTGGTGGTTGAAGTATCTGAACTGTCTTAACTTGGCTGGGTGGGTTCTGGCTGGGTGGTGGTTGAAGTATCTGAGCTGTCTTATCTTGGCTGGGTGGGTTCTGGCTGGGTGGGTTCTGACTGGGTGGGTTCTGACTGGGTGGTGGTTGAAGTATCTGAACTGTCTTAACTTGGCTGGGTGGGTTCTGGCTGGGTGGGTTCTGACTGGGTGGGTTCTGACTGGGTGGGTTCTGACTGGGTGGTGGTTGAAGTATCTGAACTGTCTTAACTTGGCTGGGTGGGTTCTGACTGGGTGGGTTCTGACTGGGTGGGTTCTGACTGGATGGGTTCTGACTGGGTGGGTTCTGACTGTGTGGGTTCTGACTGGGGGGGTTCTGACTGGGTGGTGGGGTTCTGACTGGGGGGTTCTGGCTGGGTGGTGGTTGAAGTATCTGAGCTGTCTTATCTTGGCTGGGTGGGTTCTGGCTGGGTGGGTTCTGACTGGGTGGGTTCTGACTGGGTGGGTTCTGACTGGGTGGTGGTTGAAGTATCTGAGCTGTCTTAACTTGGCTGGGTGGGTTCTGACTGGGTGGTGGTTGAAGTATCTGAACTGTCTTAACTTGGCTGGGTGGGTTCTGGCTGGGTGGTGGTTGAAGTATCTGAGCTGTCTTTTCTTGGCTGGGTGGGTTCTGGCTGGGTGGGTTCTGACTGGGTGGGTTCTGACTAGGTGGGTTCTGACTGGGTGGTGGTTGAAGTATCTGAACTGTCTTAACTTGGCTGGGTGGGTTCTGGCTGGGTGGGTTCTGACTGGGTGGGTTCTGACTGGGTGGTGGTTGAAGTATCTGAACTGTCTTAACTTGGCTGGGTGGGTTCTGACTGGGTGGGATCTGACTGGGTGGGTTCTGACTGGATGGGTTCTGACTGGGTGGGTTCTGACTGGGTGGGTTCTGACTGGGTGGTGGTTGAAGTATCTGAACTGTCTTAACTTGGCTGGGTGGGTTCTGACTGGGTGGGTTCTGACTGGATGGTGGTTGAAGTATCTGAACTGTCTTAACTTGGCTGGGTGGGTTCTGACTGTGTGGTGGTTGAAGTATCTGAGCTGTCTTAACTTGGCTGGGTGGGTTCTGACTGGGTGATGGTTGAAGTATCTGAGCTGTCTTAACTTGGCTGGGTGGGTTCTGACTGGGTGATGGTTGAAGTATCTGAGCTGTCTTAACTTGGCTGGGTGGGTTCTGACTGGGTGGGTTCTGACTGGGTGATGGTTGAAGTATCTGAACTGTCTTAACTTGGCTGGGTGGGTTCTGACTGTGTGGTGGTTGAAGTATCTGAGCTGTCTTAATTAACTTGGCTGGGTGGGTTCTGACTGGGTGGGTTCTGACTGGGTGGGTTCTGACTGGGTGGTGGTTGAAGTATCTGAACTGTCTTAACTTGGCTGGGTGGGTTCTGACTGGGGGGGTTCTGACTGGGTGGTGGTTGAAGTATCTGAACTGTCTTAACTTGGCTGGGTGGGTTCTGACTGGGGGGGTTCTGACTGGGTGGTGGTTGAAGTATGTGAACTGTCTTAACTTGGCTGGGTGGGTTCTGACTGGGGGGGTTCTGACTGGGTGGTGGTTGAAGTATGTGAACTGTCTTAACTTTGCTGGGAGCCAGTGGAGTGTGCGGAGGAGCAGGGGGACATGGGAGAACTTGGGCAGGTTGACAATCAGGCGGGCTGGAGCGTTCTGGATAAGTTGCACGGGTTTCACTTCACAAGCGGCAAGTCCAGCCAGCAGCGAGTTGCAGTAGTCCAGTCGAGAGAGGACAAGTGCCTGGATTAGGACCTGCGCCGCTTCCTGTGTGAAGTAGGGTCATACTCTAGGGATGTCGCAGAGAATTAACCTGCAGGAGCGGGTCACTGCTTTGATCTTTGCAGAGAACAACAGGGTGTTGCCCAGGGTCACGGAACCAGCCTTTAACATACAATGTTTTCCATGTACACATTTCACACATGTTGACATAAATGATTACATTGTGCATGTTAATTTATACTCTAATTCAAACTCAACATATTCTCACCTAGGATGTGTACTCACAACCTCCTGGTTCACAGCATTGCAATCTTCCTGGTACGCCACAAGGTCATGATAGTCTGGTCAGTTAGTTACCTCCCCCACCACAAGGTCATGATAGTCTGGTCAGTTAGTTACCTCCCCCACCACAAGGTTCTGATAGTCTGGTCAGTTAGTTACCTCCCCCACCACAAGGTTCTGATAGTCTGGTCAGTTAGTTACCTCCCCCACCACGTTCTGATAGTCTGGTCAGTTAGTTACCTCCCCCACCACAAGGTCATGATAGTCTGGTCAGTTAGTTACCTCCCCCACCACGTTCTGATAGTCTGGTCAGTTAGTTACCTCCCCCACCACAAGGTTCTGATAGTCTGGTCAGTTAGTTACCTCCCCCACCACAAGGTTCTGATAGTCTGGTCAGTTAGTTACCTCCCCCACCACAAGGTTCTGATAGTCTGGTCAGTTAGTTACCTCCCCCACCACAAGGTTCTGATAGTCTGGTCAGTTAGTTACCTCCCCACCACAAGGTTCTGATAGTCTGGTCAGTTAGTTACCTCCCCCACCACAAGGTTCTGATAGTCTGGTCAGTTAGTTACCTCCCCCACCACAAGGTTCTGATAGTCTGGTCAGTTAGTTACCTCCCCCACCACAAGGTCATGATAGTCTGGTCAGTTAGTTACCTCCCCCACCACAAGTTCTGATAGTCTGGTCAGTTAGTTACCTCCCCCCCCAGGTTCTGATAGTCACAAGGTTCTGATAGTCTGGTCAGTTAGTTACCTCCCCACCACAAGGTTCTGATAGTCTGGTCAGTTAGTTACCTCCCCCACCACGTTCTGATAGTCTGGTCAGTTAGTTACCTCCCCCACCACAAGGTTCTGATAGTCTGGTCAGTTAGTTACCTCCCCCACCACAAGGTTCTGATAGTCTGGTCAGTTAGTTACCTCCCCCACCACCCCACCACAAGGTTCTGATAGTCTGGTCAGTTAGTTACCTCCCCACCACAAGGTTCTGATAGTCTGGTCAGTTAGTTACCTCCCCCACCACAAGGTTCTGATAGTCTGGTCAGTTAGTTACCTCCCCCACCACAAGGTCATGATAGTCTGGTCAGTTAGTTACCTCCCCCACCACAAGGTTCTGATAGTCTGGTCAGTTAGTTACCTCCCCCACCACAAGGTCATGATAGTCTGGTCAGTTAGTTACCTCCCCCACCACAAGGTTCTGATAGTCTGGTCAGTTAGTTACCTCCCCACCACAAGGTCATGATAGTCTGGTCAGTTAGTTACCTCCCCCACCACAAGGTTCTGATAGTCTGGTCAGTTAGTTACCTCCCCCACCACAAGGTTCTGATAGTCTGGTCAGTTAGTTACCTCCCCCACCACAAGGTTCTGATAGTCTGGTCAGTTAGTTACCTCCCCCACCACAAGGTTCTGATAGTCTGGTCAGTTAGTTACCTCCCCCACCACAAGGTTCTGATAGTCTGGTCAGTTAGTTACCTCCCCCACCACAAGGTTCTGATAGTCTGGTCAGTTAGTTACCTCCCCCCACCACAAGGTTCTGATAGTCTGGTCAGTTAGTTACCTACCCCCCACCACAAGGTCATGATAGTCTGGTCAGTTAGTTACCTCCCCCACCACGTTCTGATAGTCTGGTCAGTTAGTTACCTGCCCCACCACAAGGTTCTGATAGTCTGGTCAGTTAGTTACCTCCCCCACCACAAGGTCATGATAGTCTGGTCAGTTAGTTACCTCCCCCACCACAAGGTTCTGATAGTCTGGTCAGTTAGTTACCTCCCCCACCACAAGGTTCTGATAGTCTGGTCAGTTAGTTACCTCCCCCACCACAAGGTTCTGATAGTCTGGTCAGTTAGTTACCTCCCCCACCACAAGGTTCTGATAGTCTGGTCAGTTAGTTACCTCCCCCACCACAAGGTTCTGATAGTCTGGTCAGTTAGTTACCTCCCCCACCACAAGGTCATGATAGTCTGGTCAGTTAGTTACCTCCCCCACCACAAGGTTCTGATAGTCTGGTCAGTTAGTTACCTCCCCAC
Source organism: Oncorhynchus nerka (assembly GCF_034236695.1). Taxonomy (NCBI): domain Eukaryota; kingdom Metazoa; phylum Chordata; class Actinopteri; order Salmoniformes; family Salmonidae; genus Oncorhynchus; species Oncorhynchus nerka. The sequence continues at coordinate 4,726,614 of NC_088409.1, read as the reverse complement.
CACAAGGTCATGATAGTCTGGTCAGTTAGTTACCTCCCCACCACAAGGTCATGATAGTCTGGTCAGTTAGTTACCTCCCCCACCACAAGGTTCTGATAGTCTGTTCAGTTAGTTACCTCCCCCACCACAAGGTTCTGATAGTCTGGTCAGTTAGTTACCTCCCCCACCACAAGGTCATGATAGTCTGGTCAGTTAGTCACCTCCCCCACCACAAGGTTCTGATAGTCTGGTCAGTTAGTTACCTCCCCCACCACAAGGTTCTGATAGTCTGGTCAGTTAGTTACCTCCCCCACCACAAGGTCATGATAGTCTGGTCAGTTAGTTACCTCCCCCACCACAAGGTTCTGATAGTCTGGTCAGTTAGTTACCTCCCCCACCACAAGGTTCTGATAGTCTGGTCAGTTAGTTACCTCCCCCACCACGTTCTGATAGTCTGGTCAGTTAGTTACCTCCCCCACCACAAGGTCATGATAGTCTGGTCAGTTAGTTACCTCCCCCACCACGTTCTGATAGTCTGGTCAGTTAGTTACCTCCCCCACCACAAGGTCATGATAGTCTGGTCAGTTAGTTACCTCCCCCACCACAAGGTTCTGATAGTCTGGTCAGTTAGTTACCTCCCCCACCACAAGGTTCTGATAGTCTGGTCAGTTAGTTACCTCCCCACCACAAGGTTCTGATAGTCTGGTCAGTTAGTTACCTCCCCACCACGTTCTGATAGTCTGGTCAGTTAGTTACCTCCCCCACCACAAGGTTCTGATAGTCTGGTCAGTTAGTTACCTCCCCCACCACGTTCTGATAGTCTGGTCAGTTAGTTACCTCCCCCACCACAAGGTCATGATAGTCTGGTCAGTTAGTTACCTCCCCCACCACAAGGTTCTGATAGTCTGGTCAGTTAGTTACCTCCCCCGCCACAAGGTCATGATAGTCTGGTCAGTTAGTTACCTCCCCCACCACAAGGTTCTGATAGTCTGGTCAGTTAGTTACCTCCCCCACCACAAGGTCATGATAGTCTGGTCAGTTAGTTACCTCCCCCACCACAAGGTTCTGATAGTCTGGTCAGTTAGTTACCTCCCCCACCACAAGGTTCTGATAGTCTGGTCAGTTAGTTACCTCCCCCACCACAAGGTTCTGATAGTCTGGTCAGTTAGTTACCTCCCCACCACAAGGTCATGATAGTCTGGTCAGTTAGTTACCTCCCCCACCACAAGGTTCTGATAGTCTGGTCAGTTAGTTACCTCCCCCACCACAAGGTTCTGATAGTCTGGTCAGTTAGTTACCTCCCCCACCACGTTCTGATAGTCTGGTCAGTTAGTTACCTCCCCCACCACAAGGTTCTGATAGTCTGGTCAGTTAGTTACCTCCCCCACTACAAGGTTCTGATAGTCTGGTCAGTTAGTTACCTCCCCCACCACAAGGTTCTGATAGTCTGGTCAGTTAGTTACCTCCCCCGCCACAAGGTTCTGATAGTCTGGTCAGTTAGTTACCTCCCCCACCACAAGGTTCTGATAGTCTGGTCAGTTAGTTACCTCCCCCACCACAAGGTCATGATAGTCTGGTCAGTTAGTTACCTCCCCCACCACAAGGTCATGATAGTCTGGTCAGTTAGTTACCTCAGACAGACAGACAGACAGACAGACAGACAGACAGACAGACAGACAGACAGACAGACAGACAGACAGACAGACAGACAGGCAGGCAGTCAGGCAGACAGGCAGGCAGGCAGGCAGTCAGGCAGGCAGGTAGTCAATCAGGCAGGCAGGCCGTTAGGCAGGCAGGCAGTCAGGCAGACAGGCAGTCAGGCAGGCAGGTAGTCAATCAGGCAGGCAGGTTGTCAATCAGCCAGGCAGCTAGTCAGGCAGGTAGGCAGGCACAGTTAGGCAGTCAGTCAGGCATCTAGTTAAGCAGGCAGGCAGGCATCCAGGCAGTTTGGGAGGCAGGCAGTTAGGCAGGCAGCCAGGCTGGTAGGTAGGTAGTCAGTCAGGCTCACAGGTAGTAATTCAGCCAGGCAGCCAGACAGGCAGTTTGGGAGGCAGGCAGTTGTGCAGACAGTCAGACTGCCAGTCAGGCAGGGAGGTCGTCAGGCAGGCACTGATGCATGGAGTCATTCTAGGCTGCGTTCCAAATAGCAGCATATTCCCTTTGAAGTGCCCTATGGGCCCTGGTTAGAAGTAGTGCCCTATGGGCCCTGGTCAGAAGTAGTGTCCTATGTGCCCTGGTCAGAAGTAGTGCCCTATGGGCCCTGGTCAGAAGTAGTGTCCTATGGGCCCTGGTCAGAAGTAGTGCCCTATGGGCCCTGGTCAGAAGTAGTGCCCTATGTGCCCTGGTCAGAAGTAGTGTCCTATGGGCCCTGGTCAGAAGTAGTGCCCTATGTGCCCTGGTCAGAAGTAGTGCCCTATGGGCCCTGGTCAGAAGTAGTGTCCTATGGGCCCTGGTCAGAAGTAGTGCCCTATGGGCCCTGGTCAGAAGTAGTGCCCTATGTGCCCTGGTCAGAAGTAGTGTCCTATGTGCCCTGGTCAGAAGTAGTGTCCTATGGGCCCTGGTCAGAAGTAGTGCCCTATGGGCCCTGGTCAGAAGTAGTGCCATATGGGCCCTGGTCAGAAGTAGTGCCCTATGGGCCCTGGTCAGAAGTAGTGCCATATGGGCCCTGGTCAGAAGTAGTGCCCTATGGGCCCTGGTCAGAAGTAGTGCCCTATGGGCCCTGGTCAGAAGTGGTGCCCTATGGGCCCTGGTCAGCAGTAGTTCACTACATAGGGAATAGGGTACCATTTGAGACAACGTCTCCTGATGGACTGGGGCATAGTGCAGTCATCCTGGGGGTTGTCCTCTCTGAGGGAAGCGGTGCTATGAGGCAGACATAATGAGTATTGGAGAGACTCAAAGACCTGCTCTAATGACTACCAACATTAATGTGCTTCTCTTCAGTGTGTGGAATTGAATGGGAACAAAATCAATAGCATTCAATGAAAACTAATTGTGAGGGGAATTCTTCGTCATAGGACAGAACAGTAGGAGGAGGTTCAGCTAAGAGCAGGATGGGAGCATACCGCTCTCTCGGAGGAAGAACACTTCTCTCTGTGTGTGTAACCATGATCAGGAGGAGGTTCAGCTAAGCGCAGGATGGGAGCATACCGCTCTCTTGGAGGAAGAACACTTCTCTCTGTGTGTGTAACCATGATCAGGAGGAGGTTCAGCTAAGAGCAGGATGGGAGCATACCGCTCTCTCGGAGGAAGAACACTTCTCTCTGTGTGTGTAACCATGATCAGGAGAAGGTTCAGCTAAGAGCAGAATGGGAGCATACCGCTCTCTCGGAGGAAGAACACTTCTCTCTGTGTGTGTAACCATGATCAGGAGGAGGTTCAGCTAAGCGCAGGATGGGAGCATACCGCTCTCTCGGAGGAAGAACACTTCTCTCTGTGTGTAACCATGATCAGGAGGAGGTTCAGCTAAGAGCAGGATGGGAGCATACCGCTCTCTCGGAGGAAGAACAGATTTAGAGTCAATGAAAAGCAGTTGAATAAAAAACAATGCTGCTGTTTCATTTAAGGTTAGAGAAAGAACACTTCTCTCTGTGTGTGTAACCATGATCAGTAGGATTTAAATGTTACAGAACACTTCTCTCTGTGTGTTACCATGATCAGTAGGATTTAAATGCTACAGAAAACTTCTCTCTCTGTGTAACCATGATCAGTAGGATTTAAATGTTACAGAACACTTCTCTCTCTGTGTAACCATGATCAGTAGGATTTAAATGTTACAGAACACTTCTCTCTCTGTGTGTTACCATGATCATGAGGATTTAAATGTTACAGAACACTTCTCTCTCTGTGTGTAACCATGATCAGGAGGATTTAAATGCTACAGAACACTTCTCTCTCTATGTGTAACCATGATCAGTAGGATTTAAATGTTACAGAACACTTCTCTCTGTGTGTTACCATGATCAGTAGGATTTAAATGTTACAGAACACTTCTCTCTGTGTGTAACCATGATCAGTAGGATTTAAATGTTACAGAACACTTCTCTCTGTGTGTTACCATGATCAGTAGGATTTAAATGTTACAGAACACTTCTCTCTGTGTGTAACCATGATCAGGAGGATTTAAATGTTACAGAACACTTCTCTCTCTGTGTTACCATGATCAGTAGGATTTAAATTTAAATGTTATCAGTAGATTTAAAACAGAAAACTTCTCTCTCTGTGTAACCATGATCAGTAGGATTTAAATGTTACCACTTCTCTCTCTGTGATCATCAGTAGGATTTAAATGTTACAGAACACTTCTCTCTCTGTGTGTTACCATGATCATGAGGATTTAAATGTTACAGAACACTTCTCTCTCTGTGTGTAACCATGATCAGGAGGATTTAAATGCTACAGAACACTTCTCTCTCTATGTGTAACCATGATCAGTAGGATTTAAATGTTACAGAACACTTCTCTCTGTGTGTAACCATGATCAGTAGGATTTAAATGTTACAGAACACTTCTCTCTGTGTGTTACCATGATCAGTAGGATTTAAATGTTACAGAACACTTCTCTCTGTGTGTAACCATGATCAGGAGGATTTAAATGTTACAGAACACTTCTCTCTCTGTGTTACCATGATCAGTAGGATTTAAATGTTACTGAACACTTCTCTCTGTGTGTTACCATGATCAGTAGGATTTAAATGTTACAGAACACTTCTCTCTCTGTGTTACCATGATCAGTAGGATTTAAATGTTACAGACCACTTCTCTCTGTGTTACCATGATCAGTAGGATTTAAATGTTACTGAACACTTCTCTCTCTCTCTGTGTTACCATGATCAGTAGGATTTAAATGTTACAGAAAACTTATCTCTGTGTGTAACCATGATCAGTAGGATTTAAATGCTACTGAACACCTCTCTCTCTCTCTGTGTTACCATGATCAGTGGGATTTAAATGTTACAGAACACATCTCTCTCTGTGTGTTACCATGATCAGTAGGATTTAAATGCTACAGAACACCTCTCTCTCTCTGTGTTACCATGATCAGTGGGATTTAAATGTTACAGAACACATCTCTCTCTGTGTAACCATGATCAGTAGGATTTAAATGCTACAGAACACTACTCTCTCTGTGTTACCATGATCAGTAGGATTTAAATGCTACAGAACACTTCTCTCTGTGTGTAACCATGATCAGTAGGATTTAAATGCTACAGAACACTTCTCTCTCTGTGTAACCATGATCAGTAGGATTTAAATGCTACAGAACACTTCTCTCTCTCTCTCCCTCTCTCTCTCTCTCTCTCTCTCTGTGTAACCATGATCAGTAGGATTTAAATGTTACAGAACACTTCTCTCTCTGTGTGTAACCATGATCAGTAGGATTTAAATGCTACAGAACACTTCTCTCTCTCTCCTCTCTCTCTCTCTCTCTCTCTGTGTTACCATGATCAGTAGGATTTAAATGCTACAGAACACCTCTCTCTCTCTGTGTTACCATGATCAGTGGGATTTAAATGTTACAGAACACTTCTCTCTGTGTTACCATGATCAGTAGGATTTAAATGTTACAGAACACATCTCTCTGTGTGTTACCATGATCAGTAGGATTTAAATGCTACAGAACACCTCTCTCTCTCTGTGTTACCATGATCAGTGGGATTTAAATGTTACAGAACACATCTCTCTCTGTGTAACCATGATCAGTAGGATTTAAATGCTACAGAACACTTCTCTATCTGTGTTACCATGATCAGTAGGATTTAAATGCTACAGAACACTTCTCTCTGTGTGTGTAACCATGATCAGTAGGATTTAAATGTTACAGAACACTTCTCTCTCTGTGTTACCATGATCAGTAGGATTTAAATGCTACAGAACACTTCTCTCTGTGTGTGTAACCATGATCAGTAGGATTTAAATGCTACAGAACACTTCTCTCTCTCTCCCTCTCTCTCTCTCTCTCTCTCTGTGTAACCATGATCAGTAGGATTTAAATGCTACAGAACACTTCTCTCTCTCTCCCTCTCTCTCTCTCTCTCTCTCTCTGTGTAACCATGATCAGTAGGATTTAAATGTTACAGAACACTTCTCTCTCTGTGTGTAACCATGATCAGTAGGATTGAAATGTTACAGAACACTTCTCTCTCTGTGTAACCATGATCAGTAGGATTTAAATAACCAACACTGCTAGCTAGCCAGCTAGCCCCCGAAAAGCAGCATTGTAGAAACTTCACACTCAACGGAACGACTTGATTAGGGTAGTGTCAACAACGCAGCTAGCCTACCTCAGCAGTACTGTATCATTTAATCATATTAGTCAATTAGATTCTTGCTACGTAAGCTTAACTTTCTGAACATTCGAGACGTGTAGTCCACTTGTCATTCCAATCTCCTCTGCATTAGCGTAGCCTCTTCTCTAGCCTGTCAACTATGTGTCTGTCTATCCCTGTTCTCTCCTCTCTGCACAGACCATACAAACGCTCCACACCGCATGGCCGCGGCCACCCTGATCTGGTGGTCCCAGCGCGCACGACCCACGTGGAGTTCCAAGTCTCCGGTAGCCTCTGGAACTGCCGATCTGCGGCCAACAAGGCAGAGTTCATCTCAGCCTATGCCTCCCTCCAGTCCCTCGACTTCTTGGCTCTGACGGAAACATGGATCACCACAGACAACACCGCTACTCCTACTGCTCTCTTCGTCCGCCCACGTGCTCTCGCACACCCCGAGAGCTTCTGGTCAGCGGGGTGGTGGCACCGGGATCCTCATCTCTCCCAAGTGGTCATTCTCTCTTTCTCCCCTTACCCATCTGTCTATCGCCTCCTTTGAATTCCATGCTGTCACAGTTACCAGCCCTTTCAAGCTTAACATCCTTATCATTTATCGCCCTCCAGGTTCCCTCGGAGAGTTCATCAATGAGCTTGATGCCTTGATAAGCTCCTTTCCTGAGGACGGCTCACCTCTCACAGTTCTGGGCGACTTTAACCTCCCCACGTCTACCTTTGACTCATTCCTCTCTGCCTCCTTCTTTCCACTCCTCTCCTCTTTTGACCTCACCCTCTCACCTTCCCCCTACTCACAAGGCAGGCAATACGCTCGACCTCATCTTTACTAGATGCTGTTCCTCCACTAACCTCATTGCAACTCCCCTCCAAGTCTCCGACCACTACCTTGTATCCTTTTCCCTCTCGCTCTCATCCAACACTTCCCACACTGCCCCTACTCGGATGGTATCGCGCCGTCCCAACCTTCGCTCTCTCTCCCCCGCTACTCTCTCCTCTTCCATCCTATCATCTCTTCCCTCTGCTCAAACCTTCTCCAACCTATCTCCTGATTCTGCCTCCTCAACCCTCCTCTCCTCCCTTTCTGCATCCCTTGATTCTCTATGTCCCCTATCCTCCAGGCCGGCTCGATCCTCCCCTCCCGCTCCGTGGCTCAACGACTCATTGCGAGCTCACAGAACAGGGCTCCGGGCAGCCGAGCGGAAATGGAGGAAAACTCGCCTCCCTGCGGACCTGGCATCCTTTCACTCCCTCCTCTCTACATTTTCCTCCTCTGTCTCTGCTGCTAAAGCCACTTTCTACCACTCTAAATTCCAAGCATCTGCCTCTAACCCTAGGAAGCTCTTTGCCACCTTCTCCTCCCTCTTGAATCCTCCTCCCCCTCCCCCTCCTCCCTCTCTGCAGATGACTTCGTCAACCATTTTGAAAAGAAGGTCGACGACATCCGATCCTCGTTTGCTAAGTCAAACGACACCGCTGGTTCTGCTCACACTGCCCTACCCTGTGCTCTGACCTCTTTCTCCCCTCTCTCTCCAGATGACATCTCGCGTCTTGTGACGGCCGGCCGCCCAACAACCTGCCCGCTTGACCCTATCCCCTCCTCTCTTCTCCAGACCATCTCCGGTGACCTTCTCCCTTACCTCACCTCGCTCATCAACTCATCCCTGACCGCTGGCTACGTCCCTCCCGTCTTCAAGAGAGCGAGAGTTGCACCCCTTCTGAAAAAACCTACACTCGATCCCTCCGATGTCAACAACTACAGACCAGTATCCCTTCTTTCTTTTCTCTCCAAAACTCTTGAACGTGCCGTCCTTGGCCAGCTCTCCCGCTATCTCTCTCAGAATGACCTTCTTGATCCAAATCAGTCAGGTTTCAAGACTAGTCATTCAACTGAGACTGCTCTTCTCTGTATCACGGAGGCGCTCCGCACTGCTAAAGCTAACTCTCTCTCCTCTGCTCTCATCCTTCTAGACCTATCGGCTGCCTTCGATACTGTGAACCATCAGATCCTCCTCTCCACCCTCTCCGAGTTGGGCATCTCCGGCGCGGCCCACGCTTGGATTGCGTCCTACCTGACAGGTCGCTCCTACCAGGTGGCGTGGCGAGGCGAGAATCCGTCTCCTCACCACGTGCTCTCACCACTGGTGTCCCCCAGGGCTCTGTTCTAGGCCCTCTCCTATTCTCGCTATACACCAAGTCACTTGGCTCTGTCATAACCTCACATGGTCTCTCCTATCATTGCTATGCAGACGACACACAATTAATCTTCTCCTTTCCCCTTCTGACGACCAGGTGGCGAATCGCATCTCTGCATGTCTGGCAGACATATCAGTGTGGATGACGGATCATCACCTCAAGCTGAACCTCGGCAAGACGGAGCTGCTCTTCCTCCCGGGAAGGACTGCCCGTTCCATGATCTCGCCATCACGGTTGACAACTCCATTGTGTCCTCCTCCCAGAGCGCTAAGAACCTTGGCGTGATCCTGGACAACACCCTGTCGTTCTCAAATAACATCAAGGCGGTGGCCCGTTCCTGTAGGTTCATGCTCTACAACATCCGCAGAGTACGACCCTGCCTCACACAGGAAGCGGCGCAGGTCCTAATCCAGGCACTTGTCATCTCCCGTCTGGATTACTGCAACTCGCTGCTGGCTGGGCTCCCTGCCTGTGCCATTAAACCCCTACAACTCATCCAGAACGCCGCAGCCCGTCTGGTGTTCAACCTTCCCAAGTTCTCTCACGTCACCCCGCTCCTCCGCTCTCTCCACTGGCTTCCAGTTGAAGCTCGCATCCGCTACAAGACCATGGTGCTTGCCTACGGAGCTGTGAGGGGAACGGCACCTCAGTACCTCCAGGCTCTGATCAGGCCCTACACCCAAACAAGGGCACTGCGTTCATCCACCTCTGGCCTGCTCGCCTCCCTACCACTGAGGAAGTACAGTTCCCGCTCAGCCCAGTCAAAACTGTTCGCTGCTCTGGCCCCCCAATGGTGGAACAAACTCCCTCACGACGCCAGGACAGCGGAGTCAATCACCACCTTCCGGAGACACCTGAAACCCCACCTCTTTAAGGAATACCTAGGATAGGATAAAGTAATCCTTCTCACCCCCCTTAAAAGACCTAGATGCACTATTGTAAAGTGGCTGTTCCACTGGATGTCATAAGGTGAATGCACCAATTTGTATGTCGCTCTGGATAAGAGCGTCTGCTAAATGACTTAAATGTAAATGTTACAGAACACTTCTCTCTGTGTGTAACCATGATCAGTACGATTTAAATGTTACAGAACACTTCTCTCTCTGTGTAACCATGATCAATAGGATTTAAATGTTACAGAACACTTCTCTCTCTGTGTGTAACCATGATCAGTAGGATTTAAATGTTACAGAACACTTCTCTCTGTGTGTAACCATGATCAATAGGATTTAAATGCTACAGAACACTTCTCTCTCTGTGTGTAACCATGATCAGTAGGATTTAAATGTTACAGAACACTTCTCTCTCTGTGTGTAACCATGATCAATAGGATTTAAATGCTACAGAACACTTCTCTCTCTGTGTAACCATGATCAGTAGGATTTAAATGTTACAGAACACTTCTCTCTCTCTGTGTAACCATGATCAGGAGGATTTAAATGCTACAGAACACCTCTCTCTGTGTGTAACCATGATCAGTAGGATTTTTAGAAGAATAGACAAACATCATCAATAGACTTTTGGGAAACTTTTTCAACTATGTTTTTGGAATTACTTGTAAAGAAAATGTAAATATAGAATTGAAAATGGATCGATTGTAATATATGTGTTTGACAATGACGAGAAATGTGTAAATTTCCCTTCATTTGCCAAAGTGATTATTTCTGTTAAAACCACTTAAGCCTACCCCTTACTTTTTCGAACATTCTGTTAAAAATCGCGCAACATTTCAGCGTCCTGCTACTCATGCCAGGAATATAGTATATGCATATGATTAGTATGTGTGGATAGAAAACACTCTGACGTTTCTAAAACTGGTTAAATCACGGCAGTGACTATAACAGAACTTGTGTTTCATCGAAAAGCGCAAGAAAAACTGATCACCGAAAACTGGAAAAAACATCAATGCGCCACTTGCATGTATTGTCTATGGGAAAGCAAATTACATGGGGCTGAGATTGCAAGTCCTACAGCTTCCACACGATGTCGCCAGTCTTGTCAATTGCCTGGGTGTTGTTTCTTGGTCAAACGAGTAAGAGAGAGCCCATTCCTTCCGGTCTCCGACAGGATGTTTTGGAAGAGAGATTTCCGACCATGATTTGAAGACGTGGAGCTATTGAATACACATCGCCCCGTGATCAATTTGATAGATTATTAACGTTTACTAATACCTAAAGTTGGATTACAAAAGTATTTCGAAGTGTTTTGTGAAAGTTTATCGTCGACTTTTTTAATTTTAAAAAATGACGTTGCGTTTTAAAACGATGTTTTTTTCTGGATCACTCACTTTTCATAGATCGATATTTGGGGTATATATGGACCGATTTAATCGAAAAAAAGACCCAATAGTGATGTTTATGGGACATATATGAGTGCCAACAAAGAAGCTCGTCAAAGGTAATGAATGTTTTATATTTTATTTCTGCGTTTTGTGTAGCTCCGGCTATGCTAATTATTTTGTTTACGTCCCCTTCAGGTATTTCGGGGTGTTGCATGCTATCAGATAATAGCTTCTCATGCTTTCGCCGAAAAGCATTTTAAAAATCTGACTTGTTGGCTAGATTCACAACGAGTGTAGCTTTAATTTAGTACCCTGCATGTGTGTTTTAATGAACGTTTGAGTTTTAACGAGTGCTATTAGCATTTAGCGTAGCGCATTTGCATTTCCAGATGGCTAGATGGGACGCCTGCGTGTCGGGTGGGCTTAAGAGGTTTTAAACTGGATAAACTTGTTACAGATGAAAACCAACACATTTTAGCAGTGTTAGCCCTAGGTCCTAATGTTGAAATACACAACATATCTACCTGAATATTAGCAGTGTTAGCCCTAGGTCCTAATGTTGAAATAGACAACATATCTACCTGAATATTAGCAGTGTTAGCCCTAGGTCCTAATGTTGAAATACACAACATATCTACCTGAATATTAGCAGTGTTAGCCCTAGGTCCTGATGTTGAAATAGACAACATATCTACCTGAATATTAGCAGTGTTAGCCCTAGGTCCTAATGTTGAAATACACAACATATCTACCTGAATATTAGCAGTGTTAGCCCTAGGTCCTGATGTTGAAATACACAACATATCTACCTGAATATTAGCAGTGTTAGCCCTAGGTCCTAATGTTGAAATACAGAAATATATATTTTAGATAAGTATCCAAACCCTTTTGGCAGTGATTACAGATGTAAGTCTTTCTGGGTACGTCTCTAAGAGCTGTGAGTCTTTCTGGGTAAGTCTCTAAGAGCTGTGAGTCTTTCTGGGTACGTCTCTAAGAGCTGTGAGTCTTTCTGGGTACGTCTCTAAGAGCTGTGAGTCTTTCTGGGTAAGTCTCTAAGAGCTGTAAGTCTTTCTGGGTTAGTCTCTAAGAGCTGTGAGTCTTTCTGGGTAAGTCTCTAAGAGCTGTGAGTCTTTCTGGGTACGTCTCTAAGAGCTGTAAGTCTTTCTGGGTTAGTCTCTAAGAGCTGTGAGTCTTTCTGGGTAAGTCTATAAGAGCTGTGAGTCTTTCTGGGTACGTCTCTAAGAGCTGTGAGTCTTTCTGGGTACGTCTCTAAGAGCTGTGAGTCTTTCTGGGTAAGTCTCTAAGAGCTGTGAGTCTTTCTGGGTACGTCTCTAAGAGCTGTGCGTCTTTCTGGGTACGTCTCTAAGAGCTGTGAGTCTTTCTGGGTAATTCTCTAAGAGCTGTAAGTCTTTCTGGGTCAGTCTCTAAGAGCTGTGAGTCTTTCTGGGTAAGTCTCTAAGAGCTGTGAGTCTTTCTGGGTAAGTCTCTAAGAGCTGTGAGTCTTTCTGGGTCAGTCTCTAAGAGCTGTGAGTCTTTCTGGGTAAGTCTCTAAGAGCTGTGAGTCTTTCTGGGTAAGTCTCTAAGAGCTGTGAGTCTTTCTGGGTAAGTCTCTAAGAGCTGTGAGTCTTTCTGGGTCAGTCTCTAAGAGCTGTGAGTCTTTCTGGGTAAGTCTCTAAGAGCTGTGAGTCTTTCTGGGTACGTCTCTAAGAGCTGTAAGTCTTTCTGGGTTAGTCTCTAAGAGCTGTGAGTCTTTCTGGGTAAGTCTATAAGAGCTGTGAGTCTTTCTGGGTACGTCTCTAAGAGCTGTGAGTCTTTCTGGGTACGTCTCTAAGAGCTGTGAGTCTTTCTGGGTAAGTCTCTAAGAGCTGTGAGTCTTTCTGGGTACGTCTCTAAGAGCTGTGCGTCTTTCTGGGTACGTCTCTAAGAGCTGTGAGTCTTTCTGGGTAATTCTCTAAGAGCTGTAAGTCTTTCTGGGTCAGTCTCTAAGAGCTGTGAGTCTTTCTGGGTAAGTCTCTAAGACCTGTGAGTCTTTCTGGGTAAGTCTCTAAGAGCTTTGCAAACCTGGATTGTACAATATTTGCACATTATTATTTTTAAATTCTTCAAGCTCTGTCATGTTGGTTATTGATCATTGCTATACAGCCATTTTCAAGTCTTGTCATACATTTTAAGACGATTTAAGTCAAAACTGTAAGTACGCCACTCAGGAACATTCAATGTCATCTTGGTAAGCAACTCCACTGTATATTTGGCCTTGTGTTTTAGGTTATTGTCCTGCTGAAAGGTTCATTTGAAAATATGAAGAGTGGTACGCAGTGATGTGTTGTGTGGGATTTGCCGCAAACATAACGCTTAGTATTTCTTGACATAACGTTCTTTTCTTTGTCACATTTTTTGCAGTTTTACTTTAGTGCCTTATTGGAAACAGGATGCATGTTTTTGAATATTTTTTATTCTGTAGAGGCTTCCTTCTTTGCACACTGTCATTTAGGTTAGTACTGTGGAGTAACTCCACCCTTCATTTCCTCCTACCACAGCATTAAACTCTAACTACAGTATTTTAAAGTCACCATTGGAAGTGAGCGGTTTCCTTCCTCCCCGGCAACTGAGTTAGGAAGGACCCCTTCATATTTGTAGTGACTGGGTGTGTTGACACAACATCCATAGTGTAATTCATATCTTCACCATGTTCAAAGGCATATTCAATGTTTGCTTTATTTTATTTTTACCCCATCTACCAACAGGTCACCTTCTTTGCAAGGCATTGGAAAACCTCCCTGGTCTCTGTGGTTAAATCTGTATTTGAAATGCACTGCTCTGTCTGTTTACCCTGATCTGTTTCACCTGTCCTCTCTATTGTTATTGTTATTATTGTTATCCTGTTCTCCTTTTTCTAGTCCTCCCGGGTTTTGACCCTTGCTTGTTCTGGACTCTGTACCCGCCTGCTTGACCATTCTGCCTGCTTGACCATTCTGCCTGCCTTGACCACGAGCCTGTCTGCCACTCTGTACCTCCTGGACTCTGATCTGGTTTTGACTTTATGCCTGGCCACGACCATTCTCTTGCTTACTCCTTTTGGATTAATAAACATTGTACGACTCCAACCATCTGTCTCCTGTGTCTGCATTTGGGTCTCACCTTGTGCCTTGATAACTTGACTGAGGGACCTTACAGATAATTGTATGTGTGGGGTACAGAGATGAGGTAGCCATTAAACAGTATTATTGCACATAGTGATTCCATGCAACTTATGTGAGTTAAGCACATTTCTCCTCCTGACCTTATTTAGGCATAACAAAGGGAGTTGAATACTTATTGACTCAAGACATTTCAGCTTTTCATTGTTTATTCATTGTTAATGTCTAAACATAATTCCACTTTGACATGATGGAGTAGTGTGTGAAGGTCAGCGACAAAACATCTCGTTTTAATTTCAGGCTGTAACACAACAACATGTGGAAAACGTCGAGGGGTGTGAAAACTTTCTGGAGGCCCTGTACATCCTGATGTTTATACTTCTATTTAGCTTAGACCACTGGAATATTGTGAGCAGCGAGTGGTTTTGCTGTGGACATCATCATTGACCTGCATGCTAAGTTAATCTGTAGCTCAAATATCAACCTGCTACTGTGTGTGAACTTCCTGTGGTCTTTGGCTGGTTCGGCACCACATTCTAACACTAATTATATGCACAGCAGGCCTGACTGTATCATCACAGGCCCTGGGAAAATAAAGCCAGCTAATCTTGTGTGCACACAAAGCTCTGACCTGCCTGAGAGAGAGGGGAGGGGGAGAGAGGAGGGAGAGAGAGAAAGTGAGAAAGCTCTAGCAAGGGAGAGAAAGAGAGAAAGGGGGAGAGGGAGAGTGAAAAAGCAAGGGAGAGAGATGGGGGATAGTTTATTTCACTTTTGTTTATTATCTAGCTGACTTGCTTTAGCAATGTTAACATAAACTCAAAGAAACGTCCTCTCACTGTCAACTGCGTTAATTTTCAGCAAACTTAACGTGTAAATATTTGTATGAACATAAGATTCAACAACCGAGACATAAACTGAACAAGTTCCACAGACATGTGACTAACAGAAATTGAATAATGTGTCCCTGAACAAAGAGGGGGGTCAAAATCAAAAGTAACAGTCAGTATCTGGTGTGGCCACCAGCTGCATTAAGTACTGCAGTGCATCTCCTCCTTATGGACAGCACAGATGTGCCAGTTCTTGCTGTGAGATGTTACCCCACTCTTCCACCAAGGCACCTGCAAATTCCCAGACATTTCTGGGGGGAATGGCCCCAGCCCTCACCCTCAGGTCCCAGATGTGCTCAATGGGATTGAGATCCGTGCTCTTCGCTGGCCATGGACATTCCTGTCTTTCAGGAAATCACGCACAGAATGAGCAGTATGGCTGGTGGCATTCTCATGCTGGAGGGTCATATCAGGATGAGCCTGCAGGAAGGGAACCACATGAGGGAGGAGGATGTCTTCCCTGTAACACACAGCGTTGTCATGCTGGAGGGTCATGTCAGGATGAGCCTGCAGGAAGGGACCCACATGAGGGAGGGTCATGTCAGGATGAGCCTGTAGGAAGGGAACCACATGAGGGAGGGTCATGTCAGGATGAGCCTGCAGGAAGGGAACCACATGAGGGAGGGTCATGTCAGGATGAGCCTGCAGGAAGGGAACCACATGAGGGAGGAGGATGTCTTCCCTGTAACGCACAGCGTTGTCATGCTGGAGGGTCATGTCAGGATGAGCCTGCAGGAAGGGAACCACATGAGGGAGGGTCATGTCAGGATGAGCCTACAGGAAGGGTACCACATGAGGGAGGAGGATGTCTTCCTTGTAACACACAGCGTTGTCATGCTGGAGGGTCATGTCAGGATGAGCCTGCAGGAAGGGAACCACATGAGGGAGGGTCATGTCAGGATGAGCCTGTAGGAAGGGAACCACATGAGGGAGGGTCATGTCAGGATGAGCCTGCAGGAAGGGAACCACATGAGGGAGGGTCATGTCAGGATGAGCCTGCAGGAAGGGAACCACATGAGGGAGGGTCACGTCAGGATGAGCCTGCAGGAAGGGTACCACATGAGGGAGGGTCATGTCAGGATGAGCCTGCAGGAATGAGCCTGAGGGAAGGGAACCACATGTCAGGGAGGGTCATGTCAGGATGAGCCTGCAGGAAGGGAACCACATGAGGGAGGGTCATGTCAGGATGAGCCTGCAGGAAGGGAACCACATGGGGAACCAGGATGAGCCTGCAGGAAGGGTGATGGGAGGGTCATGTCAGGATGAGCCTGCAGGAAGGGAACCACATGAGGGAGGGTCATGTCAGGATGAGCCTGCAGGAAGGGAACCACATGAGGGAGGGTCATGTCAGGATGAGCCTGCAGGAAGGGAACCACATGAGGGAGGGTCATGTCAGGATGAGCCTGCAGGAAGGGAACCACATGAGGGAGGGTCATCAGGATGAGGGAGGGTCATGTCAGGATGAGCCTGCAGGAAGGGAACCACATGAGGGAGGGTCATGTCAGGATGAGCCTGCAGGAAGGGAACCACATGAGGGAGGGTCATCAGGTCAGGATGCGCCTGCAGGAAGGGAACCACATGATGGGAGGGTCATGTCAGGATGAGCCTGCAGGAAGGGAACCACATGAGGGAGGGTCATGTCAGGATGAGCCTGCAGGAAGGGAACCACATGAGGGAGGGTCATGTCAGGATGAGCCTGCAGGAAGGGAACCACATGAGGGAGGGTCATGTCAGGATGAGCCTGCAGGAAGGGAACCACATGAGGGAGGGTCATGTCAGGATGAGCCTGCAGGAAGGGAACCACATGAGGGAGGGTCATGTCAGGATGAGCCTGCAGGAAGGGAACCACATGAGGGAGGGTCATGTCAGGATGAGCCTGTAGGAAGGGAACCACATGAGGGAGGGTCATGTCAGGATGAGCCTGCAGGAAGGGAACCGCATGAGGGAGGGTCATGTCAGGATGAGCCTGTAGGAAGGGAACCACATGAGGGAGGGTCATGTCAGGATGAGCCTGCAGGAAGGGAACCACATGAGGGAGGGTCATGTCAGGATGAGCCTGCAGGAAGTGTACCACATGAGGGAGGAGGATGTCTTCCCTGTAACACACAGCGTTGTCATGCTGGAGGGTCATGTCAGGATGAGCCTGCAGGAAGGGACCCACATGAGGGAGGGTCATGTCAGGATGAGCCTGTAGGAAGGGAACCACATGAGGGAGGGTCATGTCAGGATGAGCCTGCAGGAAGGGAACCACATGAGGGAGGGTCATGTCAGGATGAGCCTGCAGGAAGGGAACCACATGAGGGAGGGTCATGTCAGGATGAGCCTGCAGGAAGGGAACCACATGAGGGAGGAGGATGTCTTCCCTGTAACACACAGCGTTGTCATGCTGGAGGGTCATGTCAGGATGAGCCTGCAGGAAGTGTACCACATGAGGGAGGAGGATGTCTTCCCTGTAACCCAGTGTTGTCATGCTGGAGGGTCATGTCAGGATGAGCCTGCAGGAAGGGAACCACATGAGGGAGGAGGAGGTCTTCCTTGTAACGCACAGCGTTGAGATTGCCTAGAATGACAACAAGCTCAGTCAGATGATGCTGTGACACACCGCCCCAGACCATGACGGACCCTTCACCTCCAAATCGATCCCGATCCAGAGTACATGCCTCGGTGTAACGCTCATTCCTTCGACGATAAACGCGAATCACCCCTGGTATGAAAAAAACACGACTTGTCACTGAAGAGCACTTTTTGCCAGTCCTGTCTGGTCCGGAGACAGTGGTTTTGTGCCAATTGGCGACGTTGTTGCCGGTGATGTCTGGTGAGGACCTGCCTTACAACAGGCCTACAAGCCCTCAGTCCAGCCTCTCTCAGTTTATTGCGGACAGTCTGAGCACTGATGGAGGGATTGTGCGCTCCTGGTGTAACTCGGGCAGTTGTTGCCATCCTGTACCTGTCCTTCAGGTGTGATGTTCAGATATACTGATCCTGTGCAGGTGTTGTTACACGTGGTCTGTCACTGTGACGACGATCAGCTGTCCCTCCTGTCTCTCTGTAGCGCTGTCTTTGGCGTCTCACAGTACGGACATTGCAATGTATTGCCCTGGCCACATCTGCAGTCCTCATGCCACCTTGCAGCATGCCTAAGGCACATTCACGCAGATGAGCAGGGACCCTGGGCATCTTTCTTTTGGTGTTTTTCAGAGTCAGTAGAAAGGCCTCTTTAGTGTCCTAAGTTTTCATAACTGTGACCTTAATTGTCTACCGTCTGTACGCTGTTAGTGTCTTAACGACTGTTCCACGGGTGCATGTTCATTAATTGTTTATGGTTCATTGAACAAGCATGGGAAACAGTGTTTAAATCCTTTACAATGAAGATCTGTGAAGTTATTTGGATTTTTACGAATTATCTTTGAAAGAAAGGGTCCTGAAAAAGGGACGTTTATTTTTTTGCTGAATATATGTTTCCCACGCCAATAAAGCCCTTGAATTGAATTGAGATAGAGAGAGGGGGGGGAGTGAGAGAGAGAGAGAGAGAGAAATAGAGAGAGAGTGAGAGGAGGGGGGGGGGGAGTGAGAGAGAGAGAGAGAAAAATAGAGAGAGAGTGAGAGGAGGGGGAGATAAAGTGGTGGTCACCAACCCTGGACCTGGAGAGCTACAGGGGTGCAGGCTTTTGTTCCAGACTAGCTTTAACACATCTGACTCAACTATAGGTATAGTCCTGCTGTTCGCCTCAACCTCTGATCGCTGTATTCATTGTTTGTCACGTCTGTCTGTGAGTAACTCTGTTGATGATGATCCTTGTCATAGGGAACTATCCTGTAAGAGATTCAAGTTAAGACTTATGTTAGTTACTATGCTGAGTTCTAAATATCAATGAACACCATATATTCATTGAATTACATCTCCTGTGGGGCGTGCCGAGACAGAGCCTGTGTTTCTGCTTGACCGCTCTGTGATAGAATGTCTTCTCTTTCTAAATATGGTTTGATACAGGCAGGAACCCACATGATGAGCCCTGGTAAATAATGCATGGATCTTAAAGCGTTTCACCCTATCAGTTCCACCCCTCACCTCGTCCCAGCTCAGCCCCGCCCCTCGCCCCGCCCCACCCCCCTGCACTCTCGCCCTACCCCCATTACTCCTGGCTGCCACTCAGTCACAGCTGACCCACTTTAATTAAGGCACTCTGCTCTATGTTAGCAAGCATCCTATCATTCCTCCTCTTTCCTAATCTCACTTCCTTTCATCCTCTATCTCCTGTCTTTCTGTACCTCTTCCTCCAGTCTTCCCCTGTCCTCAGCCCTGCTCTCTCCTCCTGTCTTTCTCTGCCCTCAGCCCTCCTCTCTCCTCCTGTCTTCCCCTGTCCTCAGCCCTCCTCTCTCCTCCTGTCTTCCCAAGTCCTTTGACTTCCTCTCTCCTCCTGTCTTCCCAAGTCCTCTGACTTCCTCTCTACTCCAGTCTTCCCCTGTCCTCAGCCCTCCTCTCTCCTCCTGTCTTTCTCTGTCCTCAGCCCTTCTCTCTCCTCCCATCTTCATCTGTCCTCAGCCCTCCTCTCTCCTCCTGTCTTTACAAGTCCTCTGACTTCCTCTCTACTCCAGTCTTCCCCTGTCCTCAGCCCTCCTCTCTCCTCCTGTCTTCCCAAGTCCTCTGACTTCCTCTCTCCTCCTGTCTTCCCAAGTCCTCTGACTTCCTCTCTCCTCCTGTCTTCCCAAGTCCTCTGACTTCCTCTCTCCTCCTGTCTTCCCAAGTCCTCTGACTTCCTCTCTCCTCCTGTCTTCCCAAGTCCTCTGACTTCCTCTCTCCTCCTGTCTTCCCAAGTCCTCTGACTTCCTCTCTACTCCAGTCTTCCTCTGTCCTCAGCCCTCCTCTCTCCTCCTGTCTTCCCAAGTCCTCTGATTTCCTCTCTACTCCACTCTTCCTCTGTCCTCAGCCCTCCTCTCTCCTCCTGTCTTCCTCTGTCCTCAGCCCTCCTCTCTCCTCCTGTCTTCCCAAGTCCTCTGACTTCCTCTCTCCTCCTGTCTTCCCAAGTCCTCTGACTTCCTCTCTATTCCAGTCTTCCCCTGTCCTCAGCCATCCTCTCTCCTCCTGTCTTCCTCTGTCCTCTGTCCTCTGTCCTCTGCCCTCCTCTCTCCGTCTGTCTTCCTCTGTCCTCTGCCCTCCTCTCTCCGTCTGTCTTCCTCTGTCATCTGCCCTCCTATCTCCTCCTGTCTTCCTCTGTCCTCTGCCCTCCTCTCTCTTCCTGACTTCCTCTGTCCTCAGCCCTCCTCCCTCCTCCTCTTCCTCTCTCCTCCTCCTCCTCTGTCCTCTGCCCTCCTCTCTCTTCCTGACTTCCTCTGTCCTCATCTCTCCTTCTGTCTTACTCTGTCATCTGCCCTCCTCTCTCCTCCTGTCTTCCTCTGTCCTCAGCCCTCCTCTCTCCTCCTCTTCCTCTGTGCTCTGCCCTCCTCTCTCCTCCTGTCTTCCTCTGCCCTCCTCCCTCCTATTTTTCTGTGCTCTGCCCTCCACTCTTCTCCTGTCTTCCTCTGCCCTCTGCCCTCCTCTTTCTTTCTGTCTTCATCTGCCCTCATCTCTCCTCCTCTCCCTCTGTCCTCTGCCCTCCTCTCTCCTCCTGTTCGTCCTCTGTTCTCCCATCCCTTCTCCAAATGTCCCTCTTTTTCTGTGCTCTGCCCTCCACTCTTCTCCTGTCTTCCTCTGCCCTCTGCCCTCCTCTTTCTTTCTGTCTTCATCTGCCCTCATCTCTCCTCCTCTCCCTCTGTCCTCTGCCCTCCTCTCTCCTCCTGTTCGTCCTCTGTTCTCCCATCCCTTCTCCAAATGTACCTCTTTTTCTGTGCTCTGCCCTCCACTCTTCTCCTGTCTTCCTCTGCCCTCCTCTTTCTTTCTGTCTTCATCTGCCCTCCTCTCTCCTCCTCTCCCTCTGTCCTCTGCCCTTCTCTCTCCTCCTGTTCCTCCTCTGTTCTCCCATCCCTTCTCCAAATTTCCCTCTTACAATTCCACCTACCCTTTTCACTCTTCTTTCTCCTGCCTCCTTTCTCTCTCCAACCCTCTCCCTCTTCTAATTCTATCTCTCCCTCTCTCTAGATCACAGAGTAAAACATTTAATTACCCGCCAAACGTTTCCCATCCATCACATTATCTCCCTCTACCCTGCCACAGTGTTAGTGCCTTAGTGCTCCCTGCTACCAGCTACCAATTACCTGCTTCTCTCTCCCTGCAGTCACCTGCATTGCAAATGTGACCTTTACTTAGGAGCTGATTGCCTGTTTCCCGCAGAGTGCTTCCACAGGGAGGTATGTATCTGTGTGTCTGTGAGGCCCTCACCCTGTGTGTGTGTGTGTGTGTGTGTGTGTGTGTGTGTGTGTGTGTGTGTGTGTGTGTGTGTGTGTGTGTGTGTGTGTGTGTGTGTGTGTGTGTGTGTGTGTGTGTGTGTGTGTGTGTGTGTGTGTGTGTGTGTGTGTGTGTGTGTGTGTGTGTGTGTGTGTGTGTGTGTGTGTGTGTGTGTGTGTGTGTGTGTGTGTGTGTGTGTGTGTGTGTGTGTGTGTGTGTGTGTGTGTGTGTGTGTGTGTGTGTGTGTGTGTGTGTGTGTAAGAGAAAGTGTGTGTGTGTGTGTGTGTGTGTGTGTGTGTGTGTGTGTGGTGTGGTGAATCCCACACCCTGGATCTCTGTGTGTGACAGCCTGTCCAGTGTGTGTGTGTGTGTGTATTAATCCAGTGTGTGTGTGTGTGTGTGTGTGTGTGTGTGTGATGGTCCTGGATCTCTCTGTGTGACAGCCTGTCCAGAGTGATATGTAATCCAGTCCGATGGTCCTGGATCTCTGTGTGACAGCCTGTCCAGAATATTAATCCAGTCCGATGGTCCTGGATCTCTGTGTGACAGCCTGTCCAGAATATTAATCCAGTCCGATGGTCCTGGATCTCTGTGTGACAGCCTGTCCAGAATATTAATCCAGTCCGATGGTCCTGGATCTCTGTGTGACAGCCTGTCCAGAATATTAATCCAGTCCGATGGTCCTGGATCTCTGTGTGACAGCCTGTCCAGAATATTAATCCAGTCCGATGGTCCTGGCTCTCTGTGTGACAGAGAGTATCTAGAGTTGATAATTGATATATTACATTGGATGAGTTGGTGTTTGTGTACTATGAAGTAGCAGGAACGAGTTTAGAACCTCGTCTGAGGGACCAAACTCAAATATAATTAATAGCGAATGTTATCTGGCTAAGGGATACTCCTTTCTAAAGAAAAAAGTATTTCTTTGTGAACTTTTCCAAAGATCTGTGGTTCATCATGAAAGTTGAGAGGGGTGTATCTTGGCTATAAAAGATCTTTGTACTTTTCTGTTGGTAATTCTCAATGGTTCATTAGAAAGTGAATTGTTGAAAGTCAAATGCTATTGCTTATTATTATAAAAAGATGTAGATTAACCTCTCTAGGGTATGTGGAATTCTAGCGTCCCACCTGGCCAACATCCAGTGAGATTGCAGAGCGCCAAATTCAAATATCGATATTTTCAATATAAAAATTCAGAAAAGATACAACTATTTTAAATAGGTTTAAAGATGACCTTCTTGTGAATCCAACCACGGTGTCAGATTTAAAAAATGCTTTACGACGAAAGCATACCTTACAATTATTTGAGAACATCGCCCAGCAGACAAACCATTACAAACAGTAACCAGCCAAGTAGAAGAGTTACACAAGTCTGAAATAGAGATAAAATGTATCACTTACCTTTGATGATCTTCATATGATTGCACTCAGAAGACATTCTTTATTCAATAAATGTTCCTTTTGTTCAATAAAGTGTCTCTTTATATCCGAAAACCTCCGTTTTGTTCGCCCGGTTTCTTCAGTAATCCACAGGCTCAGACAAAAAAATCTAAATTGTATGCGTAAAGTTCATAGAAACATGTCAAACGATGTTTATATTCAATCCTCAGGTTGTTTTTAGCCTAAATAATCGATAATATTTCAACCGGTCAATAACGTTGTCAATGTAAAAGGTAAACAAGAAAGGCACTCTCTCGGTCGCGCACATGAAAAAGCTCTGTGACACGGCCGGGTCCACTCATTCAGACTGCTCTTACTCCCTCATTTTTCAGTATACAAGCCTGAAACAATTTCTAAAGACTGTTGACATCTAGTGGAAGGCATAGGAACTGCAATTTGAGTACAAAGTCAATGGATACTGTAATGGCATTGAATAGAAAACATACAGTGGGGCAAAAAAGTATTTAGTCAGCCACCAATTGTGCAAGTTCTCCCACTTAAAAATATGAGAGAGGCCTGTAATTTCATCATAGGCACACTTCAACTATGACAGACAAAATGAGAAAAAAAATTCAGAACATCACATTTTAGAAGATTTTTTATTAATTTATTTGCAAATTATGGTGGAAAATAAGTATTTGGTCAATAACAAAAGTTTATCTCAATACTTTGATATATACCCTTTGTTGGCAATGACAGAAGTCAAACGTTTTCTCAACGTTTTCACACACTGTTGCTGGTATTTTGGCCCATTCCTCCATGCAGATCTCCTCTAGAGCAGTGATGTTTTGGGGCTGTTGCTGGGCAACACGGACTTTCAACTCCCTCCAAAGATTTTCTATGGGGTTGAGATCTGGAGACTGGCTAGGCCACTCCAGGACCTTGAAATGCTTCTTACGAAGCCACTCCTTAGTTGCACGGGCGGTGTTTTTGGGATCATTGTCATGCTGAAAGACCCAGCCACGTTTCAAACAAGCAAGATTTCTGGCTCTCACAGACCTGTAACTTCTTCTTTAACCCCTCTGCGGAACCCGCTAGCGGGCTGAAATTCGCAACATTTCGCAACATACGGTGATCGCTACATATTAAACATTCATGAAAATACAAGTGTCTCACATGTATCAAAGCCTAGCTAATCCAACTGTGATTTAAAAAAGGGTTTACTGCGAAAGAATGCGATGCGATTATCTGAGCATAGAGCCCCATATTTATTTATTTTTTTAACCAGCACAGGGGTAACATAATCAAAAACTGCATTAAAATAAATTGGTTACTTTTGATGATCTTCGTCTGTTTGCAATTCCAATGCTCATTGTTACACAATGAATGATCTTTTGTTTAATAAAATCTGTTTTATAGCCTAACACGAAACATTTTGTGAACCGTTTGTGTAGTGAATTCCGTCTCATTCCATTTTCGACGACACATTCCAGGTAAATCACCCACACAGAACGTGAATTTCCAGTCATGTTGGGTTTCACTGCAATCAACTGGTTTGTTAGTAACACAATTAAACCTGATGGGCCATTTCGCTGGACGTATTGACTGAAAGAAACCGATTTGTCTCCGAATGGGAGTCTTATCCGGTGTCCTGTGTGAATTTAAGTATGCTCTCTCTAATTCTCTCTTTCTCTCTCTCGGAGGACCTGAGCCCTAGGACCATGCGTCAGGACTACCTGGCATGATGACTCCTTGCTGTCCCCAGTCCACCTGGCCTTGCCACTGTTCCAGTTTCAACTGTTCTGCCTGTGGCTATGGAACCCTAAACTGTTCATTTTTACTCTTGAGGTGCTGTCCTGTTGCAACCTCTACAACCACTGTGATCTCCACCCGGCACAGCCAGAAGAGGACTGGCCACCCCTCATAGCCTGGTTCCTCTCTAGGTTTCTTCCTAGGTTTTTGCCTCTCTAGGGAGTTTTTCCTAGCCACCGTGCTTCTACACCTGCATTGCTTGCTGTTTGGGGTTTTAGGCTGGGGCTATATAAATAGATTTGATTTGATAGAGGACTGAGGGTCATCCAAATATTGAAAGTGTGTAAATAGTTACCCATGTTATTTTGTAAATGTATATACAGTGCCTTGCGAAAGTATTCGGCCCCCTTGAACTTTGCGACCTTTTGCCACATTTCAGGCTTCAAACATAAATATATAAAACTGTATTTTTTTGTGAAGAATCAACAACAAGTGGGACACAATCATGAAGTGGAACAACATTTATTGGATATTTCAAACTTTTTTAACAAATCAAAAACTGAAAAATTGGGCGTGCAAAATTATTCAGCCCCTTTACTTTCAGTGCAGCAAACTCTCTCCAGAAGTTCAGTGAGGATCTCTGAATGATCCAATGTTGACCTAAATGATTAATGATGATAAATACAATCCACCTGTGTGTAATCAAGTCTCCGTATAAATGCACCTGCACTGTGATAGTCTCAGAGGTCCGTTAAAAGTGCAGAGAGCATCATGAAGAACAAGGAACACACCAGGCAGGTCGGATATACTGTTGTGAAGAAGTTTAATACCGGATTTTGATACAAAAAGATTTCCCAAGCTTTAAACATCCCAAGGAGCACTGTGCAAGCGATAATATTGAAATGGAAGGAGTATCAGACCACTGCAAATCTACCAAGACCTGGCCGTCCCTCTAAACTTTCAGCTCATACAAGGAGAAGACTGATCAGAGATGCAGCCAAGAGGCCCATGATCACTCTGGATGAACTGCAGAGATCTACAGCTGAGGTGGGAGACTCTGTCCATAGGACAACAATCAGTCATATATTGCACAAATCTGGCCTTTATGGAAGAGTGGCAAGAAGAAAGCCATTTCTTAAAGATATCCATAAAAAGTGTAGTTTAAAGTTTGCCACAAGCCACCTGGGAGACACACCAAACATGTGGAAGAAGGTGCTCTGGTCAGATGAAACCAAAATTGAACTTTTTGGCAACAATGCAAAACGTACAGTTTTATATCTTTATGTTTGAAGCCTGAAATGTGGCAAAAGGTCGCAAAGTTCAAGGGGGCCGAATACTTTCGCAAGGCACTGTATATTTTTTTTCATGTTTTTTAATCAATAATTAAAAAAATCCATTTTTTTTTTTTTCATTTATTTTTCTCAATTTTTTGGGGCGGGGTGTGTTAGAATACCATTTTGGCATTTTGTATATAGTTATTTGTTTCAAAAATGTATACCTTCACCAATTTGGACACTTGGGTACATTTGGGCTACTTGTGTGGAACACCTGGGTGACTTCGTCTAACCCGACTCATTTTGGAAGTTATCATTCTGAAACTTCCCTATCATCCTATCTGAATGTATCTGAATGTTTGTTTTATCTTGTTCATTTTAAAGATGATGATACAAAAAGAAAAAGGAAACGTATGTTTTTTTTCATTGTTTTATCTAAACCAGATCTATTGTGTGTTATTCTCCTACATTCAATTCACATTTACACAAACTTCAGAGTGTTGTCTTTCAAATGGTACCAAGAATATGCATATCCTTGGTTCTGTGCCTGAGATACAGGCTGTTAGATTTGGGTATGTCTTCAGGCTGAAATTGCACAAAGTAGGGAGGGAGCTGCAAGAGGTTTTAACCAGCTGATATAAAACCCTTTAACCAGCTGATATCTAACCCTATAACCAGTTGATATCTAACCCTATAACCAGCTGATATCTAACCCTATAACCAGTTGATATCTAACCCTATAACCAGTTGATATCTAACCCTATAACCAGCTGATATCTAACCCTATAACCAGTTGATATCTAACCCTATAACCAGCTGATATCTAACCCTATAACCATCTCATATCTAACCCTATAACCAGTTGATATCTAACCCTATAACCACCCTATAACCAGTTGATATCTAACCCTATAACCAGTTGATATAACCAGCTGATATCTAACCCTATAACCATATATCTAACCCATCTCATATCTAACCCTATAACCAGTTGATATCTAACCCTGTAACCATCTCATATCTAACCCTATAACCAGTTGATATCTAACCCTATAACCAGTTGATATCTAACCCTATAACCATCTCATATCTAACCCTATAACCAGCTGATATCTAACCCTATAACCATCTCATATCTAACCCTATAACCAGTTGATATCTAACCCTATAACCAGTTGATATCTAACCCTATAACCAGTTGATATCTAACCCTGTAACCATCTCATATCTAACCCTATAACCATCTCATATCTAACCCTATAACCATCTCATATCTAACCCTATAACCATCTCATATCTAACCCTATAACCATCTCATATCTAACCCTATAACCAGTTGATATCTAACCCTATAACCATCTCATATCTAACCCTGTAACCATCTCATATCTAACCCTGTAACCATCTCATATCTAACCCTGTAACCAGCTGATATCTAACCCTGTAACCAGTTTATATCTAACCCTATAACCAGTTGATATCTAACCCTATAACCAGTTGATATCTAACCCTATAACCATCTCATATCTAACCCTGTAACCAGTTGATATCTAACCCTATAACCATCTCATATCTAACCCTGTAACCATCTCATATCTAACCCTATAACCAGTTGATATCTAACCCTATAACCAGTTGATATCTAACCCTATAACCAGTTGATATCTAACCCTATAACCAGTTGATATCTAACACTATAACCAGTTGATATCTAACCCTGTAACCAGTTGATATCTAACCCTATAACCAGTTGATATCTAACCCTGTAACCAGTTGATATCTAACCCTGTAACCAGTTGATATCTAACCCTATAACCATCTCATATCTAACCCTATAACCATCTCATATCTAACCCTATAACCAGTTGATATCTAACCCTGTAACCATCTCATATCTAACCCTATAACCAGTTGATATCTAACCCTATAACCAGTTGATATCTAACCCTATAACCATCTCATATCTAACCCTATAACCAGTTGATATCTAACCCTATAACCAGTTGATATCTAACCCTGTAACCATTTCATATCTAACCCTGTAACCATATCATATCTAACCCTATAACCAGCTGATATCTAACCCTATAACCAGTTGATATCTAACCCTATAACCAGTTGATATCTAACCCTTTAACCATCTCATATCTAACCCTGTAACCAGTTGATATCTAACCCTATAACCATCTCATATCCTATAACCAGTTGATATCTAACCCTATAACCATCTCATATCTAACCCTATAACCAGTTGATATCTAACCCTATAACCATCTCATATCTAACCCTATAACCAGTTGATATCTAACCCTATAACCATCTCATATCTAACCCTATAACCAGTTGATATCTAACCCTATAACCAGTTGATATCTAACCCTATAACCATCTCATATCTAACCCTATAACCAGTTGATATCTAACCCTATAACCATCTCATATCTAACCCTATAACCAGTTGATATCTAACCCTGTAACCATCTCATATCTAACCCTATAACCAGCTGATATCTAACCCTGTAACCAGTTGATATCTAACCCTATAACCAGTTGATATCTAACCCTGATATCTAACCCTATAACCATCTGATATCTAACCCTATAACCAGTTGATATCTAACCCTATAACCATCTGATATCTAACCCTATAACCCTGATATCTAACCTATAACCATTGATATCTAACCCTATAACCAGTTGATATCTAACCCTATAACCAGTTGATATCTAACCCTATAACCATCTCATATCTAACCCTATAACCAGTTGATATCTAACCCTATAACCAGTTGATATCTAACCCTATAACCAGTTGATATCTAACCCTATAACCAGTTGATATCTAACCCTATAACCAGTTGATATCTAACCCTATAACCATCTCATATCTAACCCTATAACCAGTTGATATCTAACCCTATAACCAGTTGATATCTAACCCTATAACCAGTTGATATCTAACCCTATAACCATCTCATATCTAACCCTATAACCAGTTGATATCTAACCCTGTAACCATCTCATATCTAACCCTATAACCAGTTGATATCTAACCCTATAACCAGTTGATATCTAACCCTATAACCATCTCATATCTAACCCTATAACCATCTGATATCTAACCCTATAACCATCTCATATCTAACCCTATAACCAGTTGATATCTAACCCTATAACCATCTCATATCTAACCCTATAACCAGTTGATATCTAACCCTATAACCATCTCATATCTAACCCTATAACCAGTTGATATCTAACCCTATAACCAGTTGATATCTAACCCTATAACCAGTTGATATCTAACCCTATAACCAGTTGATATCTAACCCTATAACCAGTTGATATCTAACCCTATAACCAGTTGATATCTAACCCTATAACCATCCTATAACCAGTTGATATCTAACCCTATAACCAGTTGATATCTAACCCTATAACCATCTCATATCTAACCCTATAACCAGTTGATATCTAATCTAACCCTATAACCAGTTGATATCTAACCCCCTATAACCATCAGTTGATATCTAACCCTATAACCATCTCATATCTAACCCTATAACCAGTTGATATCTAACCCTATAACCAGCTGATATCTAACCCTATAACCAGTTGATATCTAACCCTATAACCAGTTGATATCTAACCCTATAACCAGCTGATATCTAACCCTATAACCATCTCATATCTAACCCTATAACCATCTCATATCTAACCCTATAACCAGTTGATATCTAACTCTGTAACCATCTCATATCTAACCCTGTAACCAGTTGATATCTAACCCTATAACCATCTCATATCTAACCCTATAACCATCTCATATCTAACCCTATAACCATCTCATATCTAACCCTATAACCAGTTGATATCTAACCCTATAACCAGTTGATATCTAACCCTATAACCAGTTGATATCTAACCCTATAACCATCTCATATCTAACCCTATAACCAGCTGATATCTAACCCTATAACCAGTTGATATCTAACCCTATAACCATCTCATATCTAACCCTATAACCAGTTGATATCTAACCCTATAACCAGTTGATATCTAACCCTATAACCATCTCATATCTAACCCTATAACCAGTTGATATCTAACCCTATAACCATCTCATATCTAACCCTATAACCATCTGATATCTAACCCTATAACCAGTTGATATCTAACCCTATAACCAGTTGATATCTAACCCTATAACCAGTTGATATCTAACCCTATAACCAGTTGATATCTAACCCTATAACCATCTCATATCTAACCCTATAACCATCTCATATCTAACCCTATAACCAGCTGATATCTAACCCTGTAACCAGTTGATATCTAACCCTATAACCAGTTGATATCTAACCCTATAACCATCTCATATCTAACCCTATAACCAGCTGATATCTAACCCTATAACCAGTTGATAACTAACCCTGTAACCATCTCATATCTAACCCTATAACCAGCTGACATCTAACCCTGTAACCATTTCATATCTAACCCTGTAACCATATCATATCTAACCCTATAACCAGCTGATATCTAACCCTATAACCAGTTGATATCTAACCCTATAACCAGTTGATATCTAACCCTTTAACCATCTCATATCTAACCCTATAACCAGTTGATATCTAACCCTAATAACCATTGATATCTAACCCTATAACCAGTTGATATCTAACCCTATAACCATCTCATATCTAACCCTATAACCATCTCATATCTAACCCTATAACCAGTTGATATCTAACCCTATAACCATCTCATATCTAACCCTATAACCAGTTGATATCTAACCCTATAACCATCTCATATCTAACCCTATAACCAGTTGATATCTAACCCTATAACCATCTCATATCTAACCCTATAACCAGCTGATATCTAACCCTATAACCAGTTATCTAACCCTATATTGATATCTAACCCTGTAACCATCTCATATCTAACCCTATAACCATCTGATATCTAACCCTATAACCATCTCATATCTTGATATCTAACCCTATAACCATCTGATATCTAACCCTAATCTAATAACCAGTTGAACATATCTAATCCCTATAACCAGTTGATATCTAACCCTATAACCATCTCATATCTAACCCTATAACCAGTTGATATCTAACCCTATAACCATCTCATATCTAACCCTATAACCATCTCATATCTAACCCTATAACCAGTTGATATCTAACCCTATAACCAGTTGATATCTAACCCTATAACCATCTCATATCTAACCCTATAACCAGTTGATATCTAACCCTATAACCATCTCATATCTAACCCTATAACCAGTTGATATCTAACCCTATAAACCATATATCTAACCCTATAACCAGTTGATATCTAACCCTATAACCAGTTGATATCTAACCCAGTTGATATCTAACCCTATAAAACCATCTCATATCTAACCCTATAACCAGTTGATTATATCTAACCCTATAACCAGTTGATATCTAACCCTATAACCATCTCATATCTAACCCTATAACCATAACCATCTCATATCTAACCCTATAACCCTGATATCTAACCCTATAACCATCTCATATCTAACCCTATAACCAGTTGATATCTAACCCTATAACCAATCTAACCCTATAACCATATCTAACCCTATAACCAGTTGATATCTAACCCTATAACCAGTTGATATCTAACCCTATAACCAGTTGATATCTAACCCTATAACCAGTCTGATATCTAACCCTATAACCAGTTGATATCTCTAACCCATAACCAGTTCATATCTAACCCTATAACCAGTTGATATCTAACCCTATAACCATCTCATATCTAACCCTATAACCAGTTGATATCTAACCCTATAACCATCTCATATCTAACCCTATAACCAGTTGATATCTAACCCTGTAACCATCTCATATCTAACCCTATAACCATCTCATATCTAACCCTATAACCAGTTTATATCTAACCCTATAACTATAACCAGTTGATATATAACCAGTTGATATCTAACCCTGTAACCATCTCATATCTAACCCTATAACCAGTTGATATCTAACCCTATAACCATCTCATATCTAACCCTATAACCATCTCATATCTAACCCTATAACCAGCTGATATCTAACCCTATAACCAGTTGATATCTAACCCTATAACCAGTTGATATCTAACCCTATAACCAGTTGATATCTAACCCTATAACCAGTTGATATCTAACCCTATAACCATCTCATATCTAACCCTATAACCAGTTGATATCTAACCCTATAACCAGTTGATATCTAACCCTATAACCATCTCATATCTAACCCTATAACCAGTTGATATCTAACCCTATAACCATCTCATATCTAACCCTATAACCAGTTGATATCTAACCCTGTAACCATCTCATATCTAACCCTATAACCAGTTGATATCTAACCCTATAACCAGTTGATATCTAACCCTATAACCATCTCATATCTAACCCTATAACCAGTTGATATCTAACCCTATAACCATCTCATATCTAACCCTATAACCAGCTGATATCTAACCCTGTAACCATCTCATATCTAACCCTATAACCAGCTGATATCTAACCCTGTAACCAGTTGATATCTAACCCTGTAACCATCTCATATCTAACCCTGTAACCATCTCATATCTAACCCTATAACCATCTCATATCTAAACCTATAACCATCTCATATCTAACCCTGTAACCATCTCATATCTAACATAACCCTAAAATAACCCAGTTGATAATCTAACCAGGTAAACCAGTTGATATGTTAACAGGGCTGATATCTAACCCTATAACCAGCTGATATCTAACCCTATAACCAGTTGATATCTAACCCTATAACCAGTTGATATCTAACCCTTTAACCATCTCATATCTAACCCTGTAACCAGTTTATATCTAACCCTATAACCAGTTGATATCTAACCCTATAACCATCTCATATCTAACCCTATAACCAGTTGATATCTAACCCTATAACCATCTCATATCTAACCCTATAACCAGTTGATATCTAACCCTGTAACCATCTCATATCTAACCCTATAACCAGTTGATATCTAACCCTATAACCAGTTGATATCTAACCCTATAACCAGTTGATATCTAACCCTATAACCATCTCATATCTAACCCTATAACCATCTGATATCTAACCCTATAACCAGTTGATATCTAACCCTATAACCAGTTGATATCTAACCCTATAACCAGTTGATATCTAACCCTATAACCATCTCATATCTAACCCTATAACCAGTTGATATCTAACCCTATAACCATCTCATATCTAACCCTATAACCAGTTGATATCTAACCCTATAACCATCCCTAACCAGTTGATATCTAATAACCAGTTGATATCTAACCCTATAACCATCTCATATCTAAACCCTATAACCAGCTGATATCTAACCAGTTGATATCTAACCCTATAACCAGTTGATATAACCCTAACCCTAACCCTATAACCATCTGATATCTAACCCTATAACCATTGATATCTAACCCTATAACCAGTTGATATCTAACCCTATAACCATCTGATATCTAACCCTATAACCATCTGATATCTAACCCTATAACCATCTGATATCTAACCCTATAACCATCTCATATCTAACCCTATAACCATCTATATCTAACCCTATAACCATCTCATATCTAACCCTATAATATATCTAACCCTATAACCATCTCATATCTAACCCTATAACCATCTGATATCTAACCCTAACCCATATCTAACCCTATAACCATCTCATATCTAACCCTATAACCATCTCATATCTAACCCTATAACCAGCTGATATCTAACCCTATAACCATCTCATATCTAACCCTATAACCAGTTGATATCTAACCCTATAACCATCTCATATCTAACCCTATAACCATCTCATATCTAACCCTATAACCATCTGATATCTAACCCTATAACCAGCTGATATCTAACCCTATAACCAGCTGATATCTAACCCTATAACCAGCTGATATCTAACCCTATAACCATCTCATATCTAACCCTATAACCATCTCATATCTAACCCTGTAACCAGTTGATATCTAACCCTATAACCATCTCATATCTAACCCTATAACCATCTCATATCTAACCCTATAACCAGCTGATATCTAACCCTATAACCAGTTGATATCTAACCCTATAACCATCTTGATATCTAACCCTATAACCATCTGATATCTCTGATATCTAACCCTATAACCAGTTGATATCTAACCCTATAACCATTGATATCTAACCCTATAACCAGTTGATATCTAACCCTGTATAACCAGTTGATATCTAACCCTATAACCAGTTGATATCTAACCCTATAACCATCTCATATCTAACCCTATAACCAGTTGATATCTAACACTGTAACCAGTTGATATCTAACCCTATAACCAGTTGATATCTAACCCTATAACCAGCTGATATCTAACCCTGTAACCAGTTGATATCTAACCCTGTAACCAGTTGATATCTAACCCTATAACCATCTCATATCTAACCCTATAACCATCTGATATCTGATATCTAACCCTATAACCAGTTGATATCTAACCCTGTAACCATCTCATATCTAACCCTATAACCATCTGATATCTAACCCTATAACCAGTTGATATCTAACCCTATAACCAGTTGATATCTAACCCTATAACCATCTCATATCTAACCCTATAACCAGTTGATATCTAACCCTATAACCATCTCATATCTAACCCTATAACCAGCTGATATCTAACCCTGTAACCATCTCATATCTAACCCTATAACCAGCTGATATCTAACCCTATAACCAGTTGATATCTAACCCTATAACCATCTCATATCTAACCCTATAACCATCTGATATCTAACCCTATAACCAGTTGATATCTAACCCTATAACCATCTGATATCTAACCCTGTAACCATCTCATATCTAACCCTATAACCATCTGATATCTAACCCTATAACCAGTTGATATCTAACCCTATAACCATCTCATATCTAACCCTATAACCATCTCATATCTAACCCTGATATCTAACCCCATAAACCTGATATCTAAATAACCATCTGATATCTAACCCTATAACCAGTTGATATCTAACCCTATAACCAGTTGATATCTAACCCTATAACCAGTTGATATCTAACCCTATAACCATCTCATATCTAACCCTATAACCATCTCATATCTAACCCTGTAACCAGTTGATATCTAACCCTATAACCAGCTGATATCTAACCCTATAACCATCTCATATCTAACCCTATAACCAGCTGATATCTAACCCTATAACCAGTTGATATCTAACCCTATAACCATCTCATATCTAAACCTATAACCATCTCATATCTAACCCTATAACCAGCTGATATCTAACCCTATAACCAGTTGATATCTAACCCTATAACCAGCTGATATCTAACCCTATAACCATCTGATATCTAACTATAACCTGATATCTAACCCTATAACCATCTGATATCTAATCCCCTATAACCATAACTAACCAGTTGATATAACCATCTCATATCTAACCCTATAACCAGCTGATATCTAACCCTATAACCAGCTGATATCTAACCCTGTAACCATCTCATATCTAACCCTATAACCAGTTGATATCTAACCCTATAACCATTTCATATCTAACCCTATAACCATCTCATATCTAACCCTATAACCAGTTGATATCTAACCCTATAACCATCTCATATCTAACCCTATAACCAGTTGATATCTAACCCTATAACCATCTCATATCTAACCCTATAACCAGTTGATATCTAACCCTATAACCAGTTGATATCTAACCCTATAACCATCTCATATCTAACCCTATAACCATCTCATATCTAACCCTATAACCAGCTGATATCTAACCCTTTAACCATCTCATATCTAACCCTAACCCTGATATAATAACCCTATAACCAGCTGATATCTAACCCTAAAATACCTATAACCAGTTGTAACTTTTGGCATATCTAACCCTATAACCAGTTGATATCTAACCCTATAACCATCAATATCTAACCCTATAACCAGCTGATATCTAACCCTAACCAGTTGATATCTAACCCTATAACCATCTGATATCTAACCCTATAACCCTGATATAACCAGTTGATATCTAACCCTATAACCAGTTGATATCTAACCCTATAACCATCTCATATCTAACCCTATAACCATCTGATATCTAACCCTATAACCAGTTGTTGATATCTAACCCTATAACCATCTGATATCTAATATCTAACCCTATAACCAGTTGATATCTAACCCCTATAACCAGTTGATATCTAACCCTATAACCATCTCATATCTAACCCTATAACCATCTCATATCTGATATCTAACCCTATAACCAGTTGATATCTAACATAACCATCTCATATCTAACCCTATAACCCTGATATAAATCTGATATCTAACCCTATAACCAGTTGATATCTAACCCTATAACCAGTTGATATCTAACCCTATAACCATCTGATATCTAACCCTATAACCAGTTGATATCTAACCCTATAACCAGTTGATATCTAACCCTATAACCAGTTGATATCTATATCATATCTAACCCTATAACCATCTGATATCTAACCCTATAACCATTGATATCTAACCCTATAACCATTGATATCTAACCCTATAACCAGTCTGATATCTAACCCTATAACCATCTGATATCTAACCCTATAACCAGTTGATATATCTAACCCTATAACCATTGATATCTAACCCTATAACCAGTCTGATATCTAACCCTATAACCAGTTGATATCTAACCCTATAACCAGTTGATATCTAACCCTATAACCATCTGATATCTAACCCTATAACCATCTGATATCTAACCCTATAACCATCTCATATCTAACCCTATAACCAGTTGATATCTAACCCTATAACCATCTGATATCTAACCCTATAACCCCTATAACCATCTGATATCTAACCCTATAACCAGTTGATCTAACCCTAACCCCTATCTAACCCTATAAACCAGTTGATATCTAACCCTATAACCATCTGATATCTATCTAACCCTGATATCTAACCCTGTAACCATCTCATATCTAACCCTATAACCATCTCATATCTAACCCTATAACCAGTTGATATCTAACCCTATAACCAGTTGATATCTAACCATCCATATCTAACCCTATAACCATCTGATATCTAACCCTATAACCATTGATATCTAACCCTATAACCATCTGATATCTAACCCTATAACCAGCTGATATCTAACCCTATAACCAGTCTCATATCTAACCCTATAACCAATGATATCTAACCCTATAACCAGTCTGATATCTAACCATTGATATAACCAGTTGATATCTAACCCTATAACCAGTTGATATCTAACCCTTTAACCATCTCATATCTAACCCTGTAACCAGTTGATATCTAACCCTATAACCAGTTGATATCTAACCCTATAACCATCTCATATCTAACCCTATAACCATCTCATATCTAACCTATAATAATCCATAACCATCTCATGATATCTAACCCTAAAATATAACCTTTTGGCAATGAACATATCTAAATCCCCTGTAACCATCTCATATCTAACCCTATAACCAGCTGATAACCAGTTGATAATCTAACATATCTAACCCTATAACCAGTTGATATCTAACCCTATAACCATCTCATATATCTAACCCTATAACCACCCTGATATCTAACCCTATAACCATCTAACCCTGATATCTAACCCTATAACCAGCTGATATCTAACCCTATAACCATCTCATATCTAACCCTATAACCAGTTGATATCTAACCCTATAACCAGTTGATATCTAACCCTAACCATAACCATCTCATATCTAACCCTATAACCATCTGATATCTAACCCTATAACCAGTTGATATCTAACCCTATAACTATAACCATCTCATATCTAACCCTATAACCATCTGATATCTAACCCTATAACCATCTGATATCTAACCCTATAACCATCTGATATCTAACCATATCTAATAACCATGATATCTAACCCTATAACCAGTTGATATCTAACCCTATAACCAGTTGATATCTAACCCTATTGATATCTAACCCTATAACCATCTGATATCTAACCCTATAACCAGTTGATATCTAACCATCTCATATCTAACCCTATAACCAGTTGATATCTAACCCTATAACCATCTCATATCTAACCCTATCTAACCAGTTGATATCTAACCCTATAACCATCTCATATCTAACCAGTTGATATCTAACCAGTTGATATCTAACCCTATAACCATTGATATCTAACCCTATAACCAGTTGATATCTAACCCTATAACCAGTTGATATCTAACCCTATAACCATCTGATATCTAACCCTATAACCAGTTGATATCTAACCCTATAACCAGTTGATATCTAACCCTATAACCAGTTGATATCTAACCCTATAACCATCTCATATCTAACCCTATAACCAGTTGATATCTAACCCTATAACCAGTTGATATCTAACCCTATAACCATCTCATATCTAACCCTATAACCAGTTGATATCTAACCCTATAACCATCTCATATCTAACCCTATAACCAGTTGATATCTAACCCTATAACCATCTCATATCTAACCCTATAACCATCTCATATCTAACCCTATAACCAGTTGATATCTAACCCTATAACCAGTTGATATCTAACCCTATAACCAGTTGATATCTAACCCTATAACCATATCTAACCCTATAACCAGCTGATATCTAACCCTATAACCAGTTGATATCTAACCCTATAACCATCTCATATCTAACCCTATAACCATCTCATATCTAACCCTGTAACCAGTTGATATCTAACCCTATAACCAACCCTGATATCTAACCCTATAACCATCTGATATCTAACCCTCTAACCCTAACCATCTCATATCTAACCCTATAACCAGTTGATATCTAACCCTATAACCATCTCATATCTAACCCTATAACCAGTTGATATCTAACCCTATAACCAGCTGATATCTAACCCTATAACCAGTTGATATCTAACCCTATAACCAGCTGATATCTAACCCTATAACCAGCTGATATCTAACCCTGTAACCAGTTGATATCTAACCCTATAACCAGCTGATATCTAACCCTATAACCATCTCATATCTAACCCTATAACCATCTCATATCTAACCCTGTAACCAGTTGATATCTAACCCTATAACCATCTGATATCTAACCCTATAACCATCTCATATCTAACCCTATAACCATCTGATATCTAACCCTGTAACCAGTTGATATCTAACCCTATAACCATCTCATATCTAAACCTATAACCATCTCATATCTAACCCTATAACCAGCTGATATCTAACCCTGTAACCAGTTGATATCTAACCCTATAACCAGCTGATATCTAACCCTATAACCAGCTGATATCTAACCCTGTAACCAGTTGATATCTAACCCTATAACCAGTTGATATCTAACCCTGTAACCATCTCATATCTAACCCTATAACCATCTCATATCTAACCCTGTAACCAGTTGATATCTAACCCTATAACCAGCTGATATCTAACCCTATAACCATCTCATATCTAACCCTATAACCAGCTGATATCTAACCCTATAACCAGTTGATATCTAACCCTATAACCATCTCATATCTAACCCTATAACCAGCTGATATCTAACCCTATAACCAGTTGATATCTAACCCTATAACCATCTCATATCTAACCCTATAACCATCTGATATCTAACCCTATAACCAGTTGATATCTAACCCTATAACCAGTTGATATCTAACCCTTTAACCATCTCATATCTAACCCTGTAACCAGTTTATATCTAACCCTATAACCAGTTGATATCTAACCCTATAACCATCTCATATCTAACCCTATAACCATCTCATATCTAAACCTATAACCATCTCATATAACCGATTGTAATCTTCTCGCATGATGTCGCATCCACTAAAATACACCACAAGTTGTAACTTTTGGCAATGAACAGTTATCAGGTAAGATCCATGCAATGTTACAGGGCTGGGGATTAACCCTATAACCAGCTGATATCTAACCCTGTAACCAGTTGATATCTAACCATATAACCAGCTGATATCTAACCCTGTAACCATCTCATATCTAACCCTATAACCAGCTGATATCTAACCCTATAACCAGTTGATATCTAACCCTATAACCAGTTGATATCTAACCCTATAACCATCTCATATCTAACCCTATAACCAGTTGATATCTAACCCTATAACCAGTTGATATCTAACCCTATAACCATCTGATATCTATAACCAGTTGATATCTAACCCTATAACCAGTTGATATCTAACCCTATAACCAGTTGATATCTAACCCTATAACCATCTCATATCTAACCCTATAACCAGTTGATATCTAACCCTATAACCATCTCATATCTAACCCTATAACCAGTTGATATCTAACCCTGTAACCATCTCATATCTAACCCTATCTGATATCTAACCCTATAACCAGTTGATATCTAACCCTATAACCAGTTGATATCTAACCCTATAACCATCTCATATCTAACCCTATAACCAGCTGATATCTAACCCTATAACCAGTTGATATCTAACCCTATAACCAGTTGATATCTAACCCTATAACCATCTGATATCTAACCCTATAACCATCTCATATCTAACCCTATAACCAGTTGATATCTAACCCTATAACCAGTCTGATATCTAACCCTATAACCATCTCATATCTAACCCTATAACCAGTTGATATCTAACCCTATAACCATCTCATATCTAACCCTATAACCATCTCATATCTAACCCTATAACCATCTCATATCTAACCCTGTAACCAGTTGATATCTAACCCTATAACCAGTTGATATCTAACCCTATAACCATCTCATATCTAACCCTATAACCATCTCATATCTAACCCTGTAACCAGCTGATATCTAACCCTATAACCAGTTGATATCTAACCCTATAACCAGTTGATATCTAACCCTATAACCAGCTGATATCTAACCCTATAACCAGTCTGATATCTAACCCTATAACCCTATAACCAGTTGATATAACCTATAACCAGCTGATATCTAACCCTATAACCAGCTGATATCTAACCCTGTAACCAGTTGATATCTAACCCTATAACCAGCTGATATCTAACCCTATAACCAGTTGATATCTAAACCTATAACCATCTCATATCTAACCCTGTAACCAGTTGATATCTAACCCTATAACCATATCTAATATATAACCCTGATATCTAACCAGTTGATATAACCAGTTGATATCTAACCCTATAACCAGTTGATATCTAACCCTATAACCATCTCATATCTAACCCTATAACCAGCTGATATCTAACCCTATAACCATCTCATATCTAACCCTATAACCAGTTGATATCTAACCCTATAACCAGTTGATATCTAACCCTATAACCATCTCATATCTAACCCTATAACCAGTTGATATCTAACCCTATAACCATCTGATATCTAACCCTATAACCAGTTGATATCTAACCCTATAACCAGTTGATATCTAACCCTATAACCATCTCATATCTAACCCTATAACCAGTTGATATCTAACCCTATAACCAGTTGATATCTAACCCTATAACCAGTTGATATCTAACCCTATAACCATCTCATATCTAACCCTATAACCATCTGATATCTAACCCTAACCAGTTGATAACCAGTTGATATCTAACCCTATAACCATCTGATATCTAACCCTGTAACCAGTTGATATCTAACCCTATAACCATCTGATATCTAACCCTGTAACCAGTTGATATCTAACCCTATAACCATCTGATATCTAACCCTATAACCATCTGATATCTAACCCTATAACCAGTTGATATCTAACCCTATAACCATCTGATATCTAACCCATCTCATATAACCTATAACCAGTTGATATCTAACCCTAACCAGTTGATAACCAGTTGATATCTAACCCTATAACCAGTTGATATCTAACCTGTAAGTAACCATGTTGATATCTAACCCTATAACCATCTCATATCTAACCCTATAACCAGTTGATATCTAACCCTATAACCAGTTGATATCTAACCCTATAACCATCTCATATCTAACCCTATAACCAGTTGATATCTAACCCTATAACCAGTTGATATCTAACCCTATAACCAGTTGATATCTAACCCTATAACCAGTTGATATCTAACCCTATAACCAGTTGATATCTAACCCTATAACCAGTTGATATCTAACCCTATAACCAGTCTGATATCTAACCCTATAACCAGTTGATATCTAACCCTATAACCAGTTGATATCTAACCCTATAACCAGTTGATATCTAACCCTATAACCAGTTGATATCTAACCCTATAACCAGTTGATATCTAACCCTATAACCATCTCATATCTAACCCTATAACCAGTTGATATCTAACCCTATAACCAGTTGATATCTAACCCTATAACCATCTCATATCTAACCCTATAACCAGTTGATATCTAACCCTATAACCATCTCATATCTAACCCTATAACCAGTTGATATCTAACCCTATAACCAGTTGATATCTAACCCTATAACCATCTCATATCTAACCCTATAACCAGTTGATATCTAACCCTATAACCATCTCATATCTAACCCTATAACCAGTTGATATCTAACCCTATAACCAGTTGATATCTAACCCTATAACCAGTTGATATCTAACCCTGTAACCAGTTGATATCTAACCCTATAACCATCTCATATCTAACCCTATAACCAGTTGATATCTAACCCTGTAACTGGCTCATATCTCTTTCCAGTTCACTCTGTAGCCATCTTCACATCTCTAAATAAGGAAATGATTGACCAACTCATGGAGGACAGTGGAAGTGGACTAAGTATTTGGGGGCTGTGATTCTATCCCTTTGGGCCTTTGGAATGTGTTCATTGTGATTTCTGTGTGTTTGTTGGAGCAGTTGAAAAAAAGACCCATTTCAGGTGAACATACATTGAACAAAAAGGTCTGGCAGTCTTCCTTTCTCTTCATTACATTTTTTCTCAAACCCCTTTTTGTACATTTAATACCTGAAAATCGAATTAATAGATTAAAATGTCAATTAAAGTAGCAATCAATTCAATCAATCAA
Organism: Oncorhynchus nerka; assembly: GCF_034236695.1. Taxonomy (NCBI): domain Eukaryota; kingdom Metazoa; phylum Chordata; class Actinopteri; order Salmoniformes; family Salmonidae; genus Oncorhynchus; species Oncorhynchus nerka. The sequence goes on along the minus strand of NC_088409.1, from coordinate 4,683,984 downwards.
TCAATGAAATGTATTTATAAAGCCATTTTTACAACAGCCGATGTCACAAAGTGCTATACAGAAACCCACTCATTATTCCGAGTGTAATGATGTGTAAATATATTTATGACTGTCGTATTAATGTGATCTGTGTTCTCTGGGGAGACAGTGTGTTGGCGCAAACACTTCTGGACAAAATGTCCTGAATCCTGAGAATATTTTTGAAACATTTTCATCATTAATACATCGTCCGAGCTGTTTTTATTTTTACTCTTCATACACATACAGCATATTATACAGCTATAAGAAACAGACGAGTCCGATTTGTTTCAGTTATACACCACAGCGTCAGGGAATCAGTTGATCCTCAAATTAAGTGAATAAATCTCCTGGTCAGTAATTTATGTTGTCTACAAATTATCCTTGACATTGTGGTCTCAACTGCAGTTACACGATAGATAAGAAATAGATTATTTCAAACATCCACAATATAATATTTCAAAAATGACCGTTTGCTTACTTGTGTACCTCAGACGTTAGATAGACCTATGGTATATGTCTGCTCTTATTCGTCCCTAATCATTTCTACATTCGATGATGAGCTATTTTATTATAATGTGTGTCTGGAGGCACCTTGGGCTTACATCTTATTTAAGTTTTAAACCTCTAATAGGTAACGTTTAAGTGTCGTTTAACTGGGGCTGCTCTTCTCCTCCGTCTTATTTCCCAGTTAATGTGTTGTGTCAAAGTCTATTACCTCTGCTGGACGGCGACGTCCCTTAAGTTGAAAAAACCCTCTCGGAACCATCAGCAGAGGGCTGCAGGTCGATAAAGCTTTTAGATTTGGAGATGTTTTCTGGGAGCCCGTTTCCTGCGGCTAAGAGTTGTTAATGGAGCTGAAGAAATTATCTTATGACTCTGAGTCTGACAGCAGTTTATTTCCTGGGTCCTGCTCCCCTGTCGAAGCGGAATATGCTTCTGTCAAACCCGCTTAATGAAAAGCAACGCGTCGCTGATTACACTTTTATTTGGTCTCTATGTAGAAGGCAGCGCTGCTAATTTACCCTCCGCTCCTCTGTGTGTTTGAATTCGCTACGGATGAATGATTTGGTCTGCCTGTTAAAAAACACTTCTCTCTATCGCTCTCTTTTCCTGCTGAAATAGAAAAGGGTAATCGGCCCTTTGGTGAAAAAGTTCAGTGGAATTGTCCTCAATGTTATTCTCTTACAAATATGAATTGATCTTTCAGTTTATCGGTGACCAATTGTAAAATATGTAGTCTATTTTTGTATGTTTATATTTGACACAAATCTCGAAAGCATCTTGCTTCCCGTGTGCTCATTGAAAGGAAGACATACCTGTTTTAGTCCCTAAAATAAAAGGAATAACATGCTTGTTAAATGTTCCCACCAAGTCATATTGCTGTCTCTTGTATTTCAGTTGCTATTGAATTGTAAATGTCTGTTATGTTTCGGTATAACCGGAAGGTTGCAAGTTCAAACACCCGAGCTGACAAGGTACAAATCTGTCGTTCTGCCCCTGAACAGGCAGTTAACCCACATTTCCTAGGCCGTCATTGAAAATAAGAATTTATTCTTAACTGACTTGCCTAGTAAAATAAAAGTAAAATAAAATGTCAAAAAATAACGTCAACTTCTCTGTCCTGCTACAATATCAATATTGTGCTGAAGTTAAAAGTGGTCCGGCAGAAGAAATAAAAACATCCAGACAGGGTAAATACTTTGTCCAGCCGGCAGCTCTGTTCTACTTGTTCCAGGGAAGATCTCAATCGTTTGGCTTCACATTAAAACGCTTCATCTCTCTCAGAGCAGCTTTCTCTCCGAGGAGCTCTCTTTCCCTCTCAGGCCCGCTGTCCCCCAGGAGCTCACACAGGCCATTACTGTCAAGTACCCTCCACTCTTTATTTTTGCCCTTTTATCTGGAACAACTAATTCAGGTTCCGTTGCCCTTTTCACTCCAAGACGTGTCTTCTGGTAAAGCCCTTCAGCAGGCGGCTGGAGAGCACTCAGAATTGAGGGGTTAGTGTCTGGATGAAAACTTGACTCCAGATGATCTCGGCTGTTGCCAATATTAGCGGCCACATGGAATAAGTGAGCCCTCTTCCAGCTGGATCAGAGATCAAAGATCAGGTTTAGATGTCTCCATCGTATTATCAGGAGGAGTGGAGATCGATAGTCTGACAGAGCTATGAAGGAATATATCCCAATTATAGGCTATTTATGGCGGAGTAATAAGCCACATCTCCCGCCAGCTGGTATTATTGTTGAAGGTTCTTTCTCTCATCCCCCTGTCACCGTGAGAGAGGAGACGTTGACTGACTCAAAAACTACATTTATGATTATAGATTTAACAGCTTTAAAAAAACATAACGTTTTATGTACTGTCAGTCATTATTGGCTTGAATTATGCGTGTTTGAAGAAATAGGTCCTTGTGAATAGACCTATAAAGCAACACTTGCCAGAACGATATGGTAAACATTGTATTTCTCTACTTCGGACGATCTCTTAACTGCGACAAAAGCAAATAAAAAGATAGGATAAGCGAAAGACAAGGCGATGAAGACGCAAAGATAATTTTGTTATCGCAAATTCTTAAACGTTATAGGCTATAATTTCAGCACATTGGACAGCGACCAGCATTGACGCAATCTGAACACGATCTCATGAGAAACCGACGTTTTATTTGTGAACAAACTTGAAACACACTCCTTCAATTTTAGGAGAACTGGTTATTTGTGACTTTTTTCTTTCATCAGTGATACTCACAAACCATCGATTAATGACGGCTGTTTTTTAAAGAATGTTTAATAGAAATGATTAACATCTGCATGCTATAAGAAAAAGAATAGTGTAAAAAAAACATATTTCTAATGTTAACTGTCAGTTATACATTTAGATACAGTAGATTTGTAGGCGGGCCTACGTGCTTTTTAACGAAATAGCAATACGCTCAAACGAATCCTGTTTGAAAGTTTCACCAGTGAAATGCCAATATGATGACATAAATATATCCTTGCAACAACAAAAAAGTAACCCCCACAGAATAATAAACTAAAGCAGGTTTGGTGTGTTAAGAGCAGAAGTGTTTGTTAACAGTTTTAGGGAAATTCATATTGTCCTTCGTGGAGTCTTGGTGCTGTAGAGACGGAAGTCCTTTGACGCTCCCAACAGAACGTTCCAGAGCATCGGTCTCTAGTATCGAACCCTTGGTGGTCGTGGTCCACGAGACCGTGGTGTTGGTCAGGGCCTGGTTCAAAGTACTGTGTCTGAACAACGGGTCATGGAAAACCCCATCCACCCAGTTTCTGAGAGTTGTAACGGGAGAGTCCTGCCGTCTGTCTAGAACCGTGATAGGGAGGAGGCGGCCGGAGAGGCGGGCAGGCCCGGCTGAGGCTGACACCTCAACATACAGGACGGGTACTCCGCCTGGTTCAGAGACGTGGCCGTCTGGGCCAACGACCAAATCCGTGGTTTGCCGTCCAGTATCTGTTGTTGGTAGCAAGCTTTCCCCTGCCGGCTGTCGCAGCCCTCTGGTGAGGTTTTACTGTGCTGCTGCTCCCGCCCAGGGACACAGGTATGCTGATCTTTAAAGATGTGTCCTTCAGATGGTCGTTCGAACAGTCAGTTGTCGTCATGTGAGTGTTCATGAGGTACTGGTGTTTGAGCTCGCACTCCGAGCTCTCTGATTCGATCATGTCGAAGTCATCCAGGTCACTCAGCGCGAGATCCTTATCTTTCTCTGGAAATTAACGGATATGAGACATCAGCGATAAGAGGGGAATCAAACTGTAATACAAAGTATCACTGTCAAATATCATTGAAGCATTCAGCATCACATCATTGAAACGAGTTTAGGCCTGGCAGATATGCCTATTCAAAAAAGATGAGGTAGATGTCCATGCAATTTCATAGCACTTTGCATTACAGCAGAATAAATGGGTCATAACATGGTAACATTGTGGTAACTAGATGTATGTGTATCTTGTGCATACAAGCTTTTCAGTTCACTTTTTAATGTATCTAAAAAACATCCTAAAGCAGCCCAAAGTGTTTTCATTTCCATTAGGCCATTAAGCCATTTCCATGATACATTTAGGGTCATACTTCCTCTGGTAAAGGTCTATTCCACTGTTAATGTGTTGCATAAAGGGCAGCAGGTAGCCTAGTGGACAAGTAACCGAAAGGTTGCTGGATCGAATCCCCGAGCTGACAAGGTAAACATCTGTCGTTCCGCCCCTGAACAAGGCAGTTAACCCACTGTTCCTAGGCCATCATTATAAATAAGAATTTGTTCTTAACTGACTTGCCTAGTTAAAAATAAAATGAAGAACCAGGACTATTCACCTGTTAGTGTTTTACATAAAGAACCAGGACTAGAACACTGTTAATTTGTTACATAAAGAATCATCACTAGAACACTGTTAATTTGTTACATGAAGAACCAGGACTAGAACACTGTTAATTTGTTGTATAAAGAACCAGGACTGACCATCATCGTTGTTCTCACTGTTGATGTTCTCCTCCTGAGACGCCTCATCATCCTCATCATATCTCTTCTCATCAGAACACTTGTTCCTCGGAGGCCACGTCATCTTGTTCTCCTTCTTCAACCTCCTCCTGGCGTTGGCGAACCAGGTGGACACCTGCGTCAGGGTCATTTTAGTAATGATGGCCAACATGATCTTCTCTCCCTTGGTGGGGTAGGGGTTCTTCCTGTGCTCCTGTAGCCAGGCCTTCAGTGTGCTGGTTGTCTCCCGGGTGGCGTTCTTCCTCCTGGTCCCCCCATCCATACAGCCATATCTAGTAGTGAAGATGAGTTACAACAATGTTTCTATGTAACAGTAGGCCTATATATCTATATATAGGGTCCTGTAGCAGAAGAGAGGCAAGATAACAACTCCTTGTGTCCTGTCCATTAGAAATGCATAGTGTTGATTCATCTAGCAGTACACTGCAGCCCAACATACCCCCGGGGAGCTTTTACAAAATAATAATGTCCCTATATGAGTGTGCTCAAGCCCTGTTAGGTGAGTAAACACAGGGCACTCATAGGCTAGCTGTCTCTCCATCCAGACGACGGACAGTTAGGTGAGTAAACACAGGGCACCCATAGGCTAGCTGTCTCTCCATCCTGAAGACTGACTGCTAGGTGAATAAACACAGAGCACCGCTAAGCTAGCTGTCTCGCCATCCAGAAGACTGACTGTTAGGTGAGTAAACACAGGGCACCCATAGGCTAGCTGTCTTTCCATCCAGAAGACTGACTGCTAGGTGAATAGACACAGAGCACCGCTAAGCTAGCTGTCTCTCCATCCAGAAGACTGACTGCTAGGTGAGTAAACACAGGGCACCGCTAAGCTAGCTGTCTCTCCATCCAGAAGAGTGGGGCAAACAGACTGGAGAATTGTCTGATTGAGTGTAATGATGCAGCCCCAGGTGAAAGGGCCTAAAGCATTAGTGTAATATTCAGCACTTTGGGTCCTCCTGGAGGCTAAGCCCAGGGATATAACTATGTCCGACTTCTCTAGTGGAGTTCATGTAAGCCTATTATACACTTCAATAAGAACAGTTTCAAGTTTGGCAACTCATCAACTAATCCTATGAATTTGATCAGGCATGATATTCCCAGACCATTTGGAAGCCAGTACTCTAACAGACAGGGGGTTTTCTAATAGTTGTTAACTTAGAGGTAAGGTGACTTATGTCAGTGAGCACACATATGAAGGATTGGGAAATGGGCTACCATTTGACAGAACATAATTATGTGTGTAATGTTGCTAACTCATACTGGTACTGAGCAGGATTACACACATAGTACATGACTAGGTGTCCATTAACATTATTATTATAGTAACCATACCTGGCATACTGGTACTGAGCAGGATTACACACATAGTACATGACTAGGTGTCCATTAACATTATTATTATAGTAACCATACCTGGCATACTGGTACTGAGCAGGATTACACACATAGTACATGACTAGGTGTCCATTAACATTATTATTATAGTAACCATACCTGGCATACTGGTACTGAGCAGGATTACACACATAGTACATGACTAGGTGTCCATTAACATTATTATTATAGTAACCATACCTGGCATACTGGTACTGAGCAGGATTACACACATAGTACATGACTAGGTGTCCATTAACATTATTATTATAGTAACCATACCTGGCATACTGGTACTGAGCAGGATTACACACATAGTACATGACTAGGTGTCCATTAACATTATTATTATAGTAACCATACCTGGCATACTGGTACTGAGCAGGATTACACACATAGTACATGACTAGGTGTCCATTAACATTATTATTATAGTAACCATACCTGGCATACTGGTACTGAGCAGGATTACACACATAGTACATGACTAGGTGTCCATTAACATTATTATTATAGTAACCATACCTGGCATACTGGTACTGAGCAGGATTACACACATAGTACATGACTAGGTGTCCATTAACATTATTATTATAGTAACCATACCTGGCATACTGGTACTGAGCAGGATTACACACATAGTACATGACTAGGTGTCCATTAACATTATTATTATAGTAACCATACCTGGCATACTGGTACTGAGCAGGATTACACACATAGTACATGACTAGGTGTCCATTAACATTATTATTTAGTTACCTGGCATACTGGTACTGAGCAGGATTCACACATTACATGACTAGGTGTCCATTAACATTATTATTATAGTAATACCTAATACTGGTACTGAGAGGATTATTATCATTAGGTTATTAACATTATTATTATAGTAACCATACCTGGCATACTGGTACTGAGCAGGATTACACATAGTACATGACTAGGTGTCCATTAACATTATTATTATAGTAAATACCTGGCATATTATAATGATTATTATAGTAATGACTATCATTATAATGATTATTATAGTAACCATACCTCATCATGGTATGAGCATGATTATTATAGTGAATCTCAGGTGTCATTATAATTATTATTATAGTGAACCATACATTATTATTATGATTATTATGGTGAATCTCATCATTAGTATGATTATTATGGTGTCATCATTATAATGATTATTATAGTAAATCTCATCATTATAATGATTATTATGGTGAATCTCATCATTAACATGATTATTATGGTGAATCTCATCATTATTGTTTGTTTTATTATTGAATCTCATCATTATTTGATGATTATTATGGTGAATCTCATCATTATAATGATTATTATGGTGAATCTCATCATTATTATGATTATTATGGTGAATCTCATCATTATAATGATTATTATGGTGAATCTCATCATTATTATGATTATTATGGTGAATCTCATCATTATAATGATTATTATGGTGAATCTCATCATTATAATGATTATTATGGTGAATCTCATCATTATAATGATTATTATGGTGAATCTCATCATTATTATGATTATTATGGTGAATCTCATCATTATAATGATTATTATGGTGAATCTCATCATTATGATGATTATTATGGTGAATCTCATCATTATTATGATTATTATGGTGAATCTCATCATTATTATGATTATTATGAATATTATTATGTTAACCATAGCTGTCATATTAGTACTGTGCCAGAGTAAGGTCATATAGGTAGTACACAATTCTTATTATTATTATAGTAACCCTACCTGTCGTACTGATAATGTCCCAGAGTAAGGTCATATAGGTAGTACACAATTCTTATTATTACTATAGTAACCCTACCTGTCGTACTGATAATGTCCCAGAGTAAGGTCATATAGGTAGTACATTATTATTATTACTATAGTAACCCTACCTGTCGTACTGATAATGTCCCAGAGTAAGGTCATATAGGTAGTACACAATTCTTATTATTATAGTAACCCTACCTGTCGTATTGATAATGTCCCAGAGTAAGGTCATATAGGTAGTACACAATTCTTATTATTATAGTAACCCTACCTGTTGTATTGATAATGTCCCAGAGTAAGGTCATATAGGTAGTACACAATTCTTATTATTATAGTAACCCTACCTGTCGTACTGATAATGTCCCAGAGTGGGGTCAATGGGGTAGTACATTATTATTATTATAGTAACCCTACCCGTCGTACTGATAATGTCCCAGAGTGGGGTCAATGGGGTAGTACATTATTATTATTATAGTAACCCTACCTGTCGTACTGATAATGTCCCAGAGTGGGGTCAATGGGGTAGTACATTATTATTATTATAGTAACCCTACCTGTCGTATTGATAATGTCCCAGAGTGGGGTCAATGGGGTAGTACATTATTATTATTATAGTAACCCTACCTGTCGTATTGATAATGTCCCAGAGTGGGGTCAATGGGGTAGTACATTATTATTATTATAGTAACCCTACCTGTCGTACTGATAATGTCCCAGAGTGGGGTCAATGGGGTAGTACATTATTATTATTATAGTAACCCTACCTGTCGTACTGATAATGTCCCAGAGTGGGGTCAATGGGGTAGTACATTATTATTATTATAGTAACCCTACCTGTCGTACTGATAATGTCCCAGAGTGGGGTCAATGGGGTAGTACATTATTATTATTATAGTAACCCTACCTGTCGTACTGATAATGTCCCAGAGTGGGGTCAATGGGGTAGTACATTATTATTATTATTATTATTATTATAGTAACCCTACCTGTCGTACTGATAATGTCCCAGAGTAGGGTCAATGGGGTAGTACGCTGTAGCCTGGGTTATCCCTGCATGCGCGGGCGCTGTTGCATCTTTGGTATCGAATGTCCCCTGCAACAAGACAGACTGTCAGTCAGGAAAATGTGACACTATTGACATTAATGGACTGTTATACTTAAATATATAATAACATGTATACTGTTTCTTATTAACATGTATACTGTTTCTTAATAACATGTATACTGTTTCTTAATAACATGTATAATGTTTCTTAATAACATGTATACTGTTTGTTATTAACATGTATACTGTTACTTATTAACATGTATACTGTTTCTTATTAACATGTATAATGTTTCTTAATAACATGTATACTGTTTCTTAATAACATGTATACTGCTTCTTAATAACATGTATACTGTTTCTTATTAACATGTATACTGTTTCTTAATAACATGTATACTGTTTCTTAATAACATGTATACTGTTTCTTAATAACATGTATACTGTTTCTTAATAACATGTATACTGTTTCTTAATAACATGTATACTGTTTCTTAATAACATGTATACTGTTTATTATTAACAGGTATACTGATTCTTAATTATTTCTGTGTTTTAATAATTTCACTCATAAAATCTAGTGTTCCCATTTCAATACACACACACACACACACACACACACACACACACACACACACACACACACACACACACACACACACACACACACACACACACACACACAATAACAGTAACTAAACATGTTGTTCAATAGAAATGTCCAGTTATATCTGTGTTATTGTAGGCATTCTAACTAATGAATACAGGGAAACAATGACAGAGACATAATCAACACACTGTAGTATAAGTTGTAGTTAAAGAATTAAAGAAATCCATTCTTAACATAGGTGGCATGTTGCAGGTTACAGTACATATTTTCACCTGACACTATCACTTGCCAAACTCAACTGTTTCATTAAAAGTTGCACTTGGCTATTCAGTCATAGCCTGCAGTTGTTTCACTGTGAAGACAGGTTTTGTGCATCAAGAACAGTCAGACCTTGTGTGTAAAGCGGCGTCCTGTGACTTTAGACTGTAGTCTATACAGATACATCTCTGTGACTAGGCTATAGGCTATATAGATACAGCTCTGTGACTATAGGCTATATAGATACAGCTCTGTGACTATAGGCTATATAGATACAGCTCTGTGACTATAGGCTATATAGATACAGCTCTATGACTATATGCTATATAGATACAGCTCTGTGACTAGACTATAGGCTATGTAGATACAGCTCTATGACTATATGTTATATAGATACAGCTCTGTGACTAGACTAAAGGCTATATAGATACAGCTCTGTGACTGTAGGCTATATAGATACAGCTCTGTGACTGTAGGCTATATAGATACAGCTCTGTGACTGTAGGCTATATAGATACAGCTCTGTGACTAGGCTATAGGCTATATAGATACAGCTCTGTGACTATAGGCTATATAGATACAGCTCTATGACTAGGCTAAAGGCTATATAGATACAGCTCTGTGACTAGGCTATAGGCTATATAGATACAGCTCTGTGACTATAGGATATATAGATACAGCTCTGTGACTATAGGCTATATAGATACAGCTCTGTGACTAGACTATAGGCTATATAGATACAGCTCTGTGACTAGACTATAGGTTATATAGATACAGCTCTATGACTAGGCTATAGGCTATATAGATACAGCTCTGTGACTATAGGCTATATAGATACAGCTCAGTGACTATGGGCTATAAAGATATAGCTCTGTGACTAGACTATAGGCTATATAGATACAGCTCTGTGACTATAGGCTATATAGATACAGCTCTGTGACTATAGGCTATATAGATACAGCTCTATGACTAGGCTATAGGCTATATAGATACAGCTCTGTGACTATAGGCTATATAGATACAGCTCTATGACTAGGCTATAGGCTATATAGATACAGCTCTGTGACTAGGCTATAGGCTATATAGATACAGCTCTATGACTATATGCTATATAGATACAGCTCTGTGACTAGACTATAGGCTATATAGATACAGCTCTGTGACTGTAGTCTATATAGATACAGCTCTGTGACTAGACTAAAGGCTATATAGATACAGCTCTGTGACTGTAGGCTATATAGATACAGCTCTGTGACTGTAGGCTATATAGATACAGCTCTGTGACTATAGGCTATATAGATACAGCTCTGTGACTAGACTATAGGCTATATAGATACAGCTCTGTGACTGTAGTCTATATAGATACAGCTGTGACTAGGCTATAGGCTATATAGATACAGCTCTGTGACTGTAGGCTATATAGATACAGCTCTGTGACTAGGCTATAGGCTATATAGATACAGCTCTATGACTATAGGCTATAAAGATACAGCTCTGTGACTGTAGGCTATATAGATACAGCTCTGTGACTGTAGGCTATGTAGATACAGCTCTGTGACTAGGCTATAGGCTATATAGATACAGCTCTGTGACTATAGGATATATAGATACAGCTCTGTGACTATAGGCTACATGCTATAGATACAGCGTCACTGCCATGGAGAGATGAGTAGAATTATTATGATATCATACTATATTATAGTAACCATACCAGCGAGTAGAAAGCAGACGCGTCGGTTCCATAAGTAACATAATTTCCATAGCCTTGACTCCCGGTGTACGGGTTCCCATACACCCCAGAGCAGCTGCGGAGCTCAGCTCGTGTCTGGCGGTGGCCAACAACCGGCTCTCGTACACTGGGCAGTAGACCGGCGTCTGGGCGGAGGCTGTCACCCTGGAGTCAGCGATGCTTCTGCCGCTAGACTCGCAGCAAGTTGTCAACGAGTTGGTTGTCATGAGGAACTGAAATGCAAGAACATAACAACTTATTTACACCGTACAGTGGGCAATTAAACCAATAGAATACAGTGAATTATTGGTATTGATGCTTAGGCTAATTGCAAAACAACCCTTATAATTAAAATATGTCAAATGTTTCCAGATTCCCCATATGCGTTTTCCCAAAAGACATGTTCTGGATGATTGCCAAAAGACACCAGTTGGGTTATCTATCCAGCCCCGACACAACAGCACCGCATGTCCACAAAACAGGTCGGCATGTGGGATATCAGATGAAAAACACACGTTCCGAGGCTATTAACTAGTAGAAATCAGTTGACGATAGGTCGGACTGCGCCTGGTTCTGGTTACCCTCCTTACCTTTACCGTTCAAAGAGCAGGTATCATGAGCCATTTACGGTAACATAATACAATTCCGATACAGTGTATTAATATACAATGCTGTCTCCTTTCTTGTTGAAAGTGAATCACATGATCAACATTTAATCAATATAAGAATCAATAGTGATGAAATCTGAGCGAATATTCAGTTGATAAGCGAGAAGGTAACTTACTTGTGGTGCAGACGAGTATCCGAATTGTGGATATGACATTGTAGAGAGGTCCCAATATCCGGAGATAAAGCGAGCCTGCAGGTCTCCTCGCTATAGTAACGTAGCCTTGCACTGTTTCAATGTACCAATTGATTGGTAAGCACAGGCAGTAGACTGGAGGCTTATAGGGCGAGCCACACTACCATGTTTAATTTGCTAAAATGCCCCCAAAACGCCTCTCCAAAATGTGCCCTCTCTTTTCCACGTGTCTTTTTAACTCGTATAATGTGCAAATGAATTTAGACAATGAAATATATTTGTCCAGACTGATGACTTTGATGTCAGAAATACATATTTTGCTTTATAAAAACCACTAGTATAAAACACCTCAGCCCTGATGCAGGTTGTTTTAAACACCAGTGCCTCTGACGTCAGAAGAAACCCACTCAGTGTCTAGACTGTAACTTCAATATGCATTTCTGGGGATAAACATCGGACAAGTAATAGGGAGCGGGACAAAGACTTTGAGACTTTTAACCGGATTGAAATTCAATGAATCAATGAACCCATGGTTTTAATATACCATTCCTTATCTCGATGTAGATCTCATAGGTGCAGTTAAACATGTGAATCAGGAGGAAGGTGTTTGATTGTAATTATAATTCCTCCCGTTAGTCATTATAGAGTCCATTAATGAACATATACACACGGAGACTATTTCAATGTGGTTCACAAAACAAACGCGGGAGATTTGTAGTATTTTACCAGCTTTGCCAATAATACACATTTACTGGACATTAAAGTGTTATCCGATCTCATCATGGCCCCATCTTCACTTGGTTCCCTTGAGATTTGGTCATTATTAACACAAATTAACATTGATTTCGATAAATGCCACTGCAATTAAGTTTAACTTCATCTTCATAAAACGTTTAAATCTCTGAAGAAAACAATTATTTTGTATCACATTCTGAATTTCCCTCTCGTGTTATTCTCCTCTTGGCAAAATGACAGAGTCGGAGTTTGCTCTCCGTTAATTTCCCAGCCTAAAGCTGGAAGTCATTCCTCCAATAACTTTAATGTGTGGAGTGTCAGAGGGCTGGGGGTGTGATGTGGGTCTGGGTCTACTTTAAGGACGGGCTGGGTCTGCTCTGGGGCCGGGGTGGGGCTGGGTCTCAGCTGGGTAGGGCAGCGGGCAGAGACGGGTTCCACGGTGTGCTGACTTGCTTAGAGAAGCCTGGGTTCAGACATGTGAATAGCCCGGGGGTCACACTCAAATTAATGATGATGTTCTCCTCTGTTCCCAGCTGGAACGCCAAGCCCTGGGTGACAGCTCGAGGAGGGTGATGGATGGCTACCTCGAGACCCGCCAACACAATATCATAGGCTACCCACAGCATAATTACCGCACATCTACAGATGAAAGAACCTGTGCTCAAATTAAGTTAAGACTGTATGAGGCAAGTTTCTTGTAGAGTTTATAAACAGAGTGTTCTGTCGATCAATTGAATTAGTGTGACACCTCAGACCAAAACAGTCACATTTAACATTTACCGGGAACATGAGCGCCAGGTCAGAGGACGAGACCGACCTGACAGGACTTTTCATTTGCATTAAACTGTAAATGACACCAGAAGCCACACTTAATTATTCAAACTTAATTATTCAAACTTAAATTATTCAAACATAATTATTCAAACTTTTTTGGGGCGTTTAATAAAAAAACAAAGTCAATTGTTCAAATTCATTGCAAAATATATTTTAATCTCAACGAAATCAATTGGATAAACAAGCCAAGGCTAAATACATTTTAAACAAAATATTGGGCTGTAGGTCGTTGTGGTTTTGGGGCAAATTTTACATCTCTTGGTTTAGACAAGATGTTTCCTTTGATTTGAGAAACTGGTGCTATTTGGACACACGCGCACACACACACATGGGGGTTCTTTCAAATTCATCTACATTTGCCCTCATTGATAGTTTTGTTTTCCATTTTTTTATTACGAATAATGACATCTAAAACTGACCTCATGTTTTTGATTTCATAACACATAATGTTTGCTTGGTTATTACAGTAAAATCTATTTAACCACTTTAGACCATCTAAAACTTGGGCTTTGCTGTACTCATGTGTTCCACAATGGAAAGACAGGGACGCTTGGTTATTTACAGTAAAATCTATGTGTTTAACCACTATTTTAGACCATCTAAAACTTGGGCTTTGCTGTACTCATGTGTTCCACAATGGAAAAGACAGGGACGCTTGATGAACGTGTGCAGTAAACTGTATTGTCCAGACGGCCTCTCCGTATCCATTTTCATTAGCCTGCTTGTGTTATCACGTCCCTATGAAATATTTAGATTACCCAGTGTATGCTTTTAGATAGAAATGAAGGCTGCTCGGAGGTTCATTCTGGTTTAGCGTTTCAAAAAGAGAGCGCTCTTCTGTGACAGACGGCGTCCATTTAATGTAGAGCGGTATATGATTGTTATGAAGTGTACTTTAATGTACAACAATATGGCAACAGGCCTACTGGATGTACTGTATGGGAGGTTGGTTGGCAGAAGTTCATTGGAGTTTAAATGTAAATGATAATAGATCATTATCTACCAGTCTTATCATAAAGTGAATAATGGCTTTAATCTTACTATATAGATGAAGACAAATGCACGTATCTTATTTAGACAGCATCATCACTCATGACTCGTATTAATCACCTGAACTGCACACTGGAATGAATGGATGAGCTTTTATACAGTTTGTCTGTTTTACTCTGAAATAAAACCATGCTTGTAACAAAACACGTCAGAATATTTATCTGTATGTTTGCGATGTTTCTGAGGGGGGAAAACGTTGATTTTTGTCAACTTTGACTCAATGCTCTTATAAAGGTATGCATTTGAGTGGATAGGTCTGTATATCCCGAGAGAGTGGACCTATCGTTGCGCTACTGTAATAATTGTTGAGTCTTGTTAAATGCATCGTTAACTTGAGTTTCCAGTTTCTATAACATTCAATTCATTAACCTGTCACTCCATAATTTCTCTGGTTGATTAATGACGCAGCCAGAACACTGGGAGAGCAGCGCAGTGCAGGATAACCCCGCATCAACATCACTTCCCACTACTGAGACTGACTGTGAAACAATTTACAAAATGTTCATCTCGCCATGACCGTCTCTGAATCATGGAATTATTATACATATTGAAAAAAATATACCAAGATGCTCCTTTTATGAGGATAGATTTACAATTTACAGTAACATTCGTATATTCGTCGGACCAATAAAGGTTAAACATTTAATTGGATCTCAATATGGCAATTAATCCAGACAGGCCACCGGTGGTACAAGTCAGTATTCGTTAGCCGTCCATTGTTTTGAAGACATCGGGAGATGACGTGGAAAACCGGTAACTTGGGGCAACAGTTAGTGCTATTACTCTTAAAATGTGTTTGTGGGCGAAATGGCGGATGTGTGTCAGCAGCTGCTTCTGGTTCCAGCTGAAGGTCGCCTGTTCGAATCCAGCGATAGAACGTTAGGCTTCAAATAAAAATATTAACATGATCTCAAACCTTAACCCTTACTTTAACCATTGAGTTAATGCCTAACCGTAAGAATTCGGAGTTAATGCCTAAACGTATCATTGGAATGACACAGAGAAGTAACCAAACACTTCGCAATTTGATGTTTAGAACAACTTCGACATTTTATTAACATTCTGAAGTGAGACTGAGAGCTTGTTGAACGAATCATACATTGAAATGCAATACATGTATTCAACACTTAATCATAAAGTCTTTCACTTGTATTGGTCTTGTACATTCACACACGTTTGAACAAGGGTCTGTTATGACTGCTTTGTGTAGAAACAACTGTAGGACTCAGTCTCAAATTAATACGAATTTTTGTGTCTAATTTCACAGCAGTCCTATTGAGTTTGGAGCTGTGCTGCCTGAAGTAGCTATAGGTGTTGAGGGACATCATACACATTCATTTAGTCAGTTTCAGTGGCTTGAGACCTAACCCTACTGTAAAGCTAAATGACAATTCTGAGACCTAAGCCTAATGTAAAGCTAAATGACTATTCTGAGACCTAAGCCTAATGTAAAGCTAAATGACAATTCTGAGACCTAAGCCTAATGTAAAGCTAAATGACTATTCTGAGACTTAAGCCTAATGTAAAGCTAAATGACTATTCTGAGACCTAAGCCTAATGTAAAGCTAAATGACTATTCTGAGACCTAACCCTACTGTAAAGCTAAATGACTATTCTGAGACCTAAGCCTAATGTAAAGCTAAATGACTATTCTGAGACCTAACCCTACTGTAAAGCTAAATTGACTATTCTGAGACCTAAGCCTAATGCCTAAAATGACTATTCTGAGACCTAAAGCTGTAGCTAAATGACTATTCTGAGACCTAACCCTAGCTAAATGTAAAGCTAAATGACTATTCTGAGACCTAAGCCTAATGTAAAGCTAAATGACTATTCTGAGACCTAAC